>NW_006800216.1:843966-851092 GCF_000485575.1 Poecilia formosa
CAAAGACAGATTCAACCAACCTGATCTGGAGAAATTAAAACAGGTTGAGCATGTGCTCCTCACCGGTAAGGTTAATGACACTATTGGGGAGTACCCAGAGATTAACAGGGAGAATCTGGGGATTCAACTTTCCATGTTCCTTAACAAACATCCACTAAAATCAAGTGCAGAAGCAGCAGAGATACTGAGAGAGATGCCCAGGGAAGTTCGTGGCCTATTCAATGAGGTGGAGACGCTTGTTAGGCTGTTATTGGTGATCCCTGTGGCCTCAGCGGAAGCTGAAAGAAGCTTCAGTCACATTTTTGCAACTGTACATGATGACTGTTTTTCTCATCGTCCAAAGCTTTTTGACAAATTTAAACAAAATAAATAAAATGTTGGAAGGTTTAAACTGAAAGGAGGGAAAGCACAGTGAAGTGAGGTGTCTCTGCAAAATAATAATCCTCACTTTTGTTGCAGGACAGCTCCAGATTGCTAATCAGAAAAGTTGTCAGATGTTGCTTAAAGTCACCTTTCCGAAGGTACATTTCTTTAAATCCTCAGTTTCAAGATTGTGTAGAATTACGACAGCTTTGTGGGATGTCACTTAAAAACCTCAATATGAGCAGCCGCTTTGTGAAAGGGATTCTTTCAACACAGAGGGAGCTTAAGGGATCTAGACTTCTTTACTTTGGCTTACTGTAAATAAGATTCTGTTGTACTGCAATTGTGTAAGGTAGTCCTGGTGCACCACACCTCTGCCATGCATCATTGGGAACACAATACGTCATCTCTGAGAAAATTCTCTAATATAGCAAAAGGGTTTCACATGCAGTCTGCATTTTACAGAAAACACTGCAATTTCCATACATTATCAACTAATCAGATTTGCTGTGATATATGTATGCCTTTGGTCACATGAAAGAGAAAATTTACCAATAACTTCACGATACATTTACCTGTTAAAGAGCTTCTCCTCCATGAGCCTTAGGTTTTGCCTGAATCCTCCTTTGGCATGGGTGATCCTGGTGTCACAGTTCAGCTTCTTTGGCTTGAAGCAGAACCAGGGCTCCCCCGTGTGGAGGTTGGTGTAGTTGCATAACTTCTCCTGGGGTGCCTGAAGGCATACATTACAAGTGGTGGTTTCTGTGACCGAGCCTGAGCGGAACAGGCTGTGGAAAAATATCCTGTCAGGCTGCTCCTGGGTCAGTTTCTGTAGCACTGTCACTGCATCACTGGAGTGAACCAGTGTCACCTGTTAAAATGGAGGAGAAGAATGTTCATTAAGATTTGTCAAACTTATATTGTGTTAAAAATTGTAGGTCATTTCCATCATAATATAGTTTTTTATACAATGACTTGGCATCTAATGAGCTATGGAAGTTCCATTCCTCACCAGCAGCTGCTGTGTCCAAGTCCTAACCCCTGACTAAGGAAGTTTTTAATACCAGAACACTCAAAGCAACTTGACTAAAAACTATTTCACAACCTAATTTCGTCTGGTTCACTTTCATGCTGCACTTTTGAAAGTCATCCAAGCAAGATATTGCAATGACCAAAAAGTATTCAGATGCAGCATTTGTTGATGAACCATTCACATCAGGAACATCACAGTAGCTGTGACCATATAAGCACTCAAACCACTTCAGTTTGTTGCTTTGTGTCAATAAACTGAGGTTTGTTCAGTTACCAACTCTTTTTAGATCAATGCTCAGATTTCTTATCTAATTTAAGTAATAATAGTACTGACATTATTCTACTCTTCTGATGCCTCTTTAAAATTTACCACTGGGGGGCAGATGTGGGACAAAACAACATCTATCATGTTCTTGATGATAGGAGGCTGTGGGTGAAGGTTGTGTGGCAGATGGTGGGCCAAGGTCATCTCCCAGGCATCAACCAGTCGAACTTTCACTCTTTTGAATATTGCCCTCAGGACCTTATCATGCTGTAAGGAATACCAGTCACTGTTGGTCAGAGTCTCGTAGAGGGACAGCGCTTTGGGGTTCGCGGTCCTGATGATGACCAGAGTACCTGGAGCTCTGGTCAGCAGCCGCTCCACTGCCCTCCGTATGCTCAGCAGGCGCCAGATGTAGACCTCAACAGGGAAAGTGCTGAAATGTGACCAGACAGACAGACAGACAGACAGACAGCGGCTCATTTTGGTGGAGGTCAAACTGACGGACTGTGCTTCCATCAAGTGATCGCCAGACACCGTTGTAGTAGTAACCGGAGGGTTTGGTCCTCAGAACATTTCCAACTTTCTCTGGATTACCTTAAGCACAGTTGAAAAAACAAAAATAGAGACAACTAAGGAAAGTACAAAAGGATAATAAGAAACCAAATCTTTTAATCTCTCTGCTTGGAAATGTCCAGGCAGCAAAGCTTTTGGTAATGCTGTATCTTAAATATTGGTTTTATTTACTAAATAAAATGGTAAACTGATGGTGTATTTCTCCCTAAACCAAATAAATGTGCAGACAAAATTACACTAATTTAAGAATGCAGTATAGCATCAATGTTAAACTGTGTTGTACCTTTTGGTTTTGCTAAAACAGTAATGTTGGCAGGTCCAGAAGCTGGAATGTACACCTTCATGTTAACACCACCTGGCATAAAAAAATAAAGAAAATGATATGGTACCACTGTCACTCTGATATACTCTGATTTGTGACTTGATATGATCCAATGTCCTTCTGTGACAAACACAACACGCTTTCACTGGTGTAAAAAAAGTCCTGATTTCTGATATTTTTGCATGTTTATTACACTTAGGTGTTTCTGAACATCAAACCATTTTTGCAATGTAGTATGTAGTCTTTTTTTTCCCCTGAATTATTGATGTCTTGCCTTTGAGAGTCTTTTGTTACACTCCACTTTGTCAGGCAAAGGTCTTATCTAAGTGTTGTTTTGACTGAAAACAGGTGTGACAGTAATCAGGCCTGGCTGGGTGTGTCTCGACAGTGAATTCAGGTGTGAAAAACTACTGGCAAGTTATTTTTTAACCCTTGTGTTCACAAATGGGGTCCAACCAACCCCACACCCATATCACTTGTATCAGTTGCCTCAGTCCTCGTACGCACATGGGTTAAGTGGCGATCAATCACTTTTTCTCTCTTAACCCTTGTGCGTACGAGGACTGAGGCAACTGATACAAGTGAATGGGTGTGGGGTTGGTTGGACCCCATTTGTAAACACAAGGGTTAAAAAACACCATTTAAATTCTGCATTTTAAGTTTACTTGTGTTGTCTTTGACTAATATTTAAATTGATTTTATGTTACGAAACACTGAAATGTAGCTAAAATTACTATTATCAAACCATTTTCAACATGAAGGTGGTGCATTTTCATCTTCTCTATTTTTCATTGTTTTATTAAACTTTCCAAAGTTTAATAAACGTTTTGACTGTCTAGTGAAAACGTCCCTAGTCAGGGACGTTTTGACTAGACAGAATACTAATTCAAGATATTAGTAATGTCATTCTGACTAGTAATAATGTCAATTTAAGATATCTTAAGTAGAAAAGCTGAGTAATTCAAGATATCTCTAATTCATTTAGAGAATTATTAGTCATTCAACTGACTAGTTGAAATGACGTCATTTCAACTAGTCAGAATGTAATTAGAGATATCTCAAATAGTTATTTTGTCTAGTCGAAATATAATTAGACATATCTTAAATTGCTAAAACGTCTAGTCACAAAACAATTTGAGATATCTGGAATATAAGGGCAGTAAAACCGAATTTATGTTCAAACGGCTTGCCATACTGCTCATACTTTAACCACAAGGTGGCGACATGATGATGTAGTGTAGAGGTGCATATTACATTGCTGTTAATCAAAAACCCTAACAAAAATTATTTTCCTTAATGGAAAAAACATGAGAGGTTACCTTGGTTTTTCATGACTTGTTTTATCCTTGCATCATTGATCATATGTGTAAATTTCGAAAAGATTTAATTCAGGTTACACTTTATATTAAATGCAGATAAAGTGTATTTGTAGTTTAACTTTTTATGAACTATACTGCATATGCTTAAAAAGAGCAGAGTGAACTATACTTGGCTTATACTGAAAAGTAAAAGTGAAGTTCAGTACTTACTATATTAATGCTAACATACTTTGATGTACTTTGTTGCTTATTTCTGCTACAAAGTATTAATAAGTATGTCTTAGTGGAGTCATTGAGTCTTGCTCACATTTAATAAGAGAGAGAAAAAAATGTCTCCATGTTTGTGTAGTCTTTCACTACACACATTTGCTTTGAGGCGTTACCCCTATTATATACTTCTATGTCCAAGATCGCAGTTTTTTAATAAATGAATAAATTGATTGTTATAAAACACATTATGAAGAATTCACAGGGTGTACACTGGCAAGGAGTTGGTAATTATTCTGATGCTGTATGTCTGGTTGTTATTTATAATTGTCATAAGTATTACTATAATTATTATGTATTCATAGGTTTTCTTGTTATGAGAGTCGGGTTGTTGTCATTTTGATTATGTATAATTTATTTGTTGTTTTTTTTTAGCACATTACATTGAACAGTGAGTGGACTATTAACTGCAAACATGCAGACATGACCTGTTGGTCCAGTCTGTCAGTCAAACCTGAGAGAGCAGAAGAGGACAGTGGCTTTTATTTAGACCTTAACACGTAAGTGATCACAGATCTTCCAAAATTAAGGAAATCGGCATCGATTATTCGGTGCTCCCCTAATTTCAGTAGGTATTGGATAGGTACTGTATGTTTTAAAATGTTCTAAAAAAACCCAATTTGTCAGGGTTCTTTTCAACTGTCTCGTACTTTGCAGTGCACATTTGAGCCTGAAGCACCAAAGAATAAAAATCTAACGTTTTTTTCTGGATTGTTTTTGTCTTTTAAATTCATGAGAGATTACATTTATATTTACTTGAAATGAGGAAACGGAAAGACGAACACTCACTTCATATAATATAATTGATAATATAACATGAAACTCTCTGAAGGTGGCAAAGATAAATTCTTAGCACCAAAATAAACTCTTTTTGGTCACGTGAGCTTTTGACTGCATTTGTCTCAAGAAAAGTGAAAAAAAAATTGTTTTGAGAAGAGAATGTATTGGAAAAATAATAATTCAGAATACATGCAACATTTTCAAAGATTAAGTTACAGAAGCAAGAAGCTTTCTACCAGAGGTTGGTTAAAATCTACATTGTTTATTTTAAGAACAACAAAAATTAAAAGATGAAAAATAAAATTAATTGGTAGTCTGTTTGGTTTAGTTTGTTAGTTAACCTTTCTGTTCATCTCCATCGTCATTAACCCTTCTATGCTCTTCCTCTCTGCTGTGTGATTATCCCTCCCTCGCCTCAGTAAAGCTGTTACTGAGGATTAGATTAGAAAACCTTTCCACTTCTACACTTTTTCATAAATTCACCATTATTAGGGTTTCTGGTTGGAGAACCGGCCAGTTTAATGACGATTTCCTTGGAGAAATATCAGAGATTGTCATGACATAGTTTATCTAAATAAACTATATAAATTTTTTATCTAAATAAACTATATTAATTTTAGCTTAAGAATTTAACATCCAATATTAAACTCTTAATATACTCTTAAATTTTTTATGACATTATGGTTAATATTAAGGCCCAAAACATCTGGGTTTTACTCCACTGTTCTGTCTGGGAAAAGTGAAATAGGAGAAACAACCAAATGAAGTCACTGGACCCGAGAAACTAAACAGCTTAAAAGGCTTTAAGTCTTCATGTGACAACACTTCTAAATCCCACCTACTGCAATGAACAAATTCACTTCTCCTACTTTGGTTATGTTAGCTAGTCATGCCACAGTTGCATTGGTTGGTGAGTGCATGTGTGACTACTTCCTCCAAATAAAATTGTCCCATGAAGTGAGTGAACAAAGTCCTGGATCAACCTTTTCTGTTTATTGAGTGACAATAAAAATACACCTTGGTTTACAGTAGGTTTCCGTGAAGGCCTGTTGGACATCAAAATACACTTTTCCAAACTCACGTTTCTAAAATTTCAGATTTTATGATTTTAAAGACATTTAAGCACAATGCAGCTGGGTTTTATTATCCATATTGGCCCCAAAATTATTACGAAGGCTCATTTCTGGTATCTGCTTTTGAATCAGCAGGTAAGTAATGCGCATTCTCTCAGTAAAAACAATTACCTGAATATACTGGATGTAGCTTTTAGACACTGAGTCCAGAAAATCTGGACTTAAATGCTATTTTTTGTTGTTGTTTGTTTTTAATGATTTTTTTGAAGTAGTTTCTTGGCTCTAAGGGCCCAACTAGCAGTGATCTGATGAGAAAGCAGGTTGCGAGAAATGGGCAAAGGTCCAGAGACCAGGACTCAAATCTGTGACGGTCACATCGAGGACCCTAACCCTGAGAACACCAAAGCAAAGTTTAAGAGACTTTTTGAAAATAGTACAGCGTGATAGGGAAGTGATCATTTTTACCATTTATTTACTGATGTGTCTGCTGTGTTTTTATACTTCTGCAAGATGTGACTTCCTGGTAAGGAAGTTTACAGACAATGTGCAGACGCTTTCGCAACTGGTAACATCCTGTGTCAACCTAAGCTGTCAAAGAGTTACCATATGTGGAATACAATTTCCTTGAAATTGCAGCACTTCAATATGCTGCAAGTAATTGAGCAATGAGTTGTAAAGAGAGAGTTTGGACACAAAGTTTCAGGAAGGTGAGCAGGGAAGTAGTGAGGAGATTCAAAGAGGAAGGTCTCACCACAAGATGGTTGGAAGGTAGAAACAGGTTACCAAAGTCCACGGAATGAGCAGGGGGGATAGGTTTCCCCAAAGGAGAGGCAGCATGGATAAGGTTCAGAAGTCAAGGAATGTAAATTAGAAGGTGTTAAGGAAGAATTTCTAAAATAGTTAACTTTGGAAAAAAGTTTGGCTCTCTCTCTTCCTTAGATCCCAGGTCCTCTCGGCAGGCCACGTGTAGCCACAAGGAAAAACAACAATGCGTGTTGACATCACAGAATTACAGAGTTTAATCCAATATAAGACAATGCATAAACTTAGACCAGAAACTGCAGAACAACAGAAACATACATTGATTACCTGAGACAAAAAGATAGAAAAGAAAAAGGCAAAGACGTCTTTG
>NW_006800216.1:853605-855627 GCF_000485575.1 Poecilia formosa
CACCATGTTATGTCGAATAGCTTTTTTTCTTTGCCAGACAACAGCATGTGCTAGCAGTAATCCAAGCCTTTATTTCATCATGACTGGATTACTGTAATTCCCTCCATCAGCCAGTCCTCACTTTTCTTTTCTTTGTTTTTAAGGCTTTAAACAGTCTTGTCTGTTTTTGAAACCCGTTTGAAAACTGATTTTTTACTTAATCTGTATTGGTATTGATCTTTTTGTCTAACTGTGTCATTTTATTGTGTTTTGAATTGAGTTTTGTTTCATTCATGTGTGCTTAGATTTGTCGCTTTATTTTTATGCTTTCTTAGTTCTTTATTTTATTGATGTTCAGGATTTTGTTTCAGCTGTGGCTGGTATTAAAGAACTTTATAAATAAAGTTGTTGACAGCAAGGAGGAGGAGAAAGAGGAAAAACATCCCTGATGTGGTGGTTGTGACGTAACCTTCATGGTTCGTTGATGCCTTAAATTTGGTTTCTGTCTCTTTAAAAATGTCCCACGACATCGTAACAGGGCTGCTTCATGTTTTCCACTGATGCCGTTTATAGTCACTTTTTTTATATTACATTTACAGCCATTGTTGTTTGTCTGCTAGGGGTAGCAGACATGCGGTTCCTGCTGGTGTTTGCTCATTTATGCCGTTATCGATCAATCAGTTAGGTTTATTTATAAAGCACATTTCAGCAGTAAGGCAGGTTAAAGTGCCTTACATCATAAAAACACAAAAAATAAAAAATTCATAAAAACAACAGCCACCAATTGAGAAACCAGTAATAAAAAATGTCATTTTCACAAGTGGCATCATCATCATAATACACATCGAATACGTTGCTCAATGTCCCATTTATTATGTTTCAAAAGCGACTCTCAGCAGCAGGGTTTTAGTCTAGACCAGTGTTTTTCAACCACTGTTCCGCGGCACACTAGTGTGCCGTGAGTGATCGTCAGGTGTGCCGTGGAAATTATCCAATTTCACCTACGGTACTGTATTTTCCAGACTATAAGCGGCTACTTTTTTCCTAAGCTTTGAACCACGCGGACTGTAGCCCGGTGAGGCTTTTCTGTGGATTTTTCTTCAACCACCAGGGGGCTCTCTAGCAGGAAGTGAATCACTAGAAGTCAAACTTGTAAATCAAAGAAGAACGCGCTAATTTTTATTTAGAACAACCACATGCTAGCAGCAGGCACGACGGAGAAATGTTTTCAGACTCATGTGAGGAGTATCGATCTGGCACTACAGGAGGGAAATAGAGCCGTAGCACTTAAGCTCGGTGTAAACGAAACCATGGTTCGGCTTTGGAGAGGGAGGGCTTCGTCTTTAATAAATCCAGCTGATTTATTAGGACGCAGCTTTCTGCTGGGTCCTTATGAAAAACCGAGAGCAGCTGACAGTTTTTTGTTTTTTTTTCAAAAAAAAAATTAAAGGTGCTAGTAGTCCGCTCTATAGTCCGAAAAATACTGTAATTGGTTTTAAAATATATTTTGAAAATTAATTATCTGCAAATAATGCCATCTTCGGGCATCTGCTGTAGTAGTGACTAGCGGCGTAATCATGTAATTTTCTTACCACTAGATGGCAGTAGGTCCAGAGCATTTTACATTAAAACAAGAGAATTAGTGATGCATGAATGTTACAGGTAGCGGTGAGCATAGACATAATATAAGGATAGACGCCTCATGGACCGCTCTCGCCTATTGTCGCTGACGAGATTTAGGGCGGCCATCTTGGAGCGGTACTCCACTCCACTCAGCGTTATGTGTTTAGCAGACACAATGACGTATCAGCGGATTTAATCGATCATAACACACTTTTTTGTTTCTATATGGGTTATAGAAACAAAAGAGTGTGTTATGATCGATTAAATCCGCTGATACGTCATTGTGCCTGCTAAACACATAACGCTGAGTGGAGTGGAGTACCCCTCCAAGATGGCCGCCCTAAATCTCGTCAGCGACAATAGGCGAGAGCGGTCCATGAGGCGTCTATCCTTATATTATGTCTATGCTCACCGCTACCT
>NW_006800216.1:856267-864056 GCF_000485575.1 Poecilia formosa
TAGCTGGTATCTCGCCGGTGGACATAAATACAGTAAAGTCATATTCTAATCACAATATATACATCTTACTTGTGAAATGTTGTCTGTGGAGCCCTGGCATTAATAGTCCATCGACCAGAACAACAATATCCCTCAGTGCTGAGGCATATCTTCTGCTGTTTTGATTGAGCAAAGTAGGAGGGTATACCGCTCCAAGATGGCCGCCGTATTTCCTGCGCCGGAGCGGTCCATGAGGCGTCTATGCTTATATTATGTCTATGGCGGTGAGAGCATCGTATCTAGCAAGACTGTGACGACAGTGATGGAAAAGACAGTGAAGCTCAGTAGTAGTTAGAAAGAACATGGGTCCATTTCCCTCAACATGTCTGTGTGAAGTGAGCTTCTCAAGCCTGGTTACTATAAAAACTGAAACCAGAGAGAGACTGAGAGCTGTTGAGGAAGAGCTTTGTCTTTCTTCAATTTCTGCCAGGAAATCAGCTGTTTTCATCCAAACATGCACAGGTTTCACACTAGATGGGTAAAATATACAGATATTGACATTTTGTACATGCAAATCTTTATATTGTAACAGTGAATATGAAGTGAAATCTTTCCCAAATATTATTGCTTCTTTCAGAATAAGAATTATTTTCTGTATTCTGGCTATAAAAATGCTTATGGATTAGTTTGTAAAACACTTTGAAGTTTTCTACAACTTCTTTAAATTTAAGACCACAGTGTTGTGGCACTGTTCAGGTGTATTTTTGAAGTAGACATGTTTATGTGCAATTTGAAATAAGAAATGTAAAATGTGATAAAAACAAATTTTTGTGTTTATTTGATTCCTATTCAAGAAACTTTGATAAGAATGACTACATATGCAATATAGGCAGCTACAGAGTATCTTTGTTTACATTTTTGGTTGGTGGTGTGCCTCGAGATTTTTTCAATTAAAACAGTGTACCTTGGCTCAAAAAAGGTTGAAAAACACTGATCTACGCACCAATGGGAGCTCCCCGAAGCGTGAAATGAGTCTCAAAAATAGTTGTGCACTCGTAACCGGATCTGTACGTAACTGCAGTTTTGTGTGTGTGTATACAAGGTGACTTGTGCGTATTTTTTCAACATTTGTAGGTGTAGGACAAGGTTTATTTTATTTTTAAGGTTTACCCATCCAGTACCACACACGCACAGATATTTTTACACACGCACAGATATTTTGAGACTATTTTCACTCCATATGAAGAACAGGCTTTTCTCATCCAGCACATTTGCTAAAATTCCGTTTGTAAATGTTTTATGAAATTTTAAATCAGGGTCGAAGGAGATCGGCGGCAATAATGAAACCAAACGCTGTTTCTGCTAGAATTAAAATAGAATTCTGCTAGAATTAAATTAAACGTTCCTTGCAGTGCAAAAACGGTCATAAGCCATTTTTGCACTGCAAGGAACGGCACGGCACGGGTTCAAAGTAGGGCCGACCGTGTTTGGATTAGAACTTCCAACCCGGTTCCACCCGGCTCCTTGGAACCACAAGAGCTGTGGTTCCAATCGGACCGGCCAAGCGGGGCTGCTTAGAATCAGCAGCTGATTGGTTTAGTCAGCCGTTGATNATTAGTGATGGGTAAATGAGGCGTCATGAGGCGTTTCGACTCATAGCAACACTGTATTGATACTGTGTCGATACTGTGTCACTCAATACTGACACCTGCTGGACATTAAAAATTCCTACAGGCAACGTAGTGATTTGATGACCAAGTCTATACAATAAGATTTAAGTCTTTGTATTTTATTAAATATTATATGTTGTATTATGTCATATCTTCAGTTACATCTAAAATATATTTGATATACAGTCAATAAAGAATGTGAATATGTACCATAAAGTGAAAATTTAAGTGAATGTGTTTGGAATATGGACTGTTTTTTTCCCCACACATTTTTATTTAAAAAAAAGTTTTTACAACATTTTTTAAATTTAGCCTGTTACACTTTTTTGAAAAAATTTCTCCTGCTGTAGAAAAAAATGAAGTAAACACTACATTTACAGTGAACCCTTGTTTTTCTTAGGGTTTGCGTTCCGAAAATAACCCGTGATACGCAAAATCCGTGAAGTAGTTATCTTTATTATTTACAGTTATTACATAGCATAAATAAATACTCTACATTGAAATCAAAGAACAGCAGATGTGTGTGTGCATCAATCGGGCCTTAATGTGATCTGGAGTCGTGTCATTAAAGCGTCTCCTTCAACCTGCCCCTACATTCACAGCTGCATCTACGGCAGAACGATGGATCTCATCAAACTAGCCTCCGGTCGGGTTTTCCGCTGCCTCTGGCCACAGTTTTTTTTTTTCCAGCAGACATTGGAAGTTTCAGTTTCCATCTCCTGAGTGGCCAATCTGTATTAAACACCGTAACGTTATTGGCACTCAGGTAGCGCAGAGACTGTTTTTACCAATCATATGGTTATTAAGGCCGAAGAACACTGTGGAAAAAAAAACTCCACAAAAAAATCTGCGAAGCAGTGATACCGTGAAAGGTGAACCGTGTTATAGCCAGGGATCACTGTATATTAAATAATTTATAAAAAGCAGCTGAGTAATTTGTAGAAAGGCTGTAGCCTATATCTGAGTTTATCTAGGTGTATCTGAGACTTCATTCTCATGCCATCCACCTTTTCAATGCTGAAAAGGTGGATTTATTTAAATAAGACAGTTTAGTCAAACATATGCAACACTCAACTTGCAGAACATAATATGAAAGTAAACTAAGAATCAGTTTCAGCTCAATTTGGGTTCAGACAGATCAAGTAGAAACGGACAAGAACCGGATGAAATGACAAAAATAAAAACAAATGTATTTTCCAATATAAGATCAAAATGGTCCCACACTGAGGAAACATTTCCTTTGATGACAATGTAAAAGATCAAGAATTCATTTGGTAAATGCTTTTGACAGATTCGCTTCCTTATAAACACAGTTTGGCGCTTTAATGTCATTTCGAAACAGTTCCTGTATCGGTCACGTGACTTGCTGAAACCAATACGCGCACCGACACGAGTGTTGGTCTATGTGCTTGATACATGCGCCGACGCGTCGGTGTTGCTGGACCCATCACTAGTCAATATTATAACGTGTTAATCTGACTCTTCTTGAGCCACATCTTCTCCATACTATACAGAACAAACATAACAGGTCAAGATTAAATACAAGAACCCTTTTTGCAGTATCTAGGAAGTATGCATACGTGTCACGTCTCCCGTTTCGGCTGGGAAACTACCGTTTTTTACCCCCCTTTCCCGCCGTGCTCCCGTACTATTTTTCCGTAAATATCCCGTATTGTGTCGCCCGGTCTCACGTTAGTTGTTCTCTCCCTCCCGGCTCTGACGGAAGTATACCGCTCTCACGTTAGTACCTCCCCGACTCCCGCGCTTTTACGTTATTCTCCCCCAACTAACCAGAAGGCGACATTTCCCGTATTTTCAAGTCCAAAGCTTGTCAGGTATGAGTATGTGGATAAAATGTTGACTGCAATGTTCAAATGACTTACTAATGACTTGAGGTTCCTGCCTATCATCTTTAATTAGTTTTACCAATGGTGTTCCTGTTTGACTTGTGATGCTTTTGTTTTGAAGGGACCATTTCTTGTTTAACTGTTAGCGCAAACGCAGCTTAAGGGCAGTTAAAGGATGGAAGATAAATTATTGTGTAGCTTATAACATGTATAAAGACAAAATGAATGTTTATGATGCAAATAAAGACTTGTTTTGAATTATGTGTAATTTAAACTGTGCATTTGTTTAATTAATATGGCTTGGCTCGAACACAGTACCTTTGTTTCTTTATGATCCAATCCCCTCAATACATGCATTCTTCACACCAACAGACACTGGAAATGTACAAGTACATGTTTTTTGTTTTCATGCTTTTGTCTTTTAATGCAGAATGGAATCAACACCCCCCTGCTAAACGAAGGCCGAGGTTCCAGAAATCGTTGCCTCATGAAGTGCAGCTTCATCCTTCTCTTCATGGTTTTATCTGTGGTATCGTTNGTGCCCAAAGTTGGTCCTCGAGGGCCGGCATCCTGCATGCTTTAGTTCTCTCCCTGGTTTAACACACCTTGATCAAATGATGGCTTGCTAGAAGCCCTAAGAGGAACATTGATAAGCTGAAAAGGTTGTTGCTGCCACCAGGGAGAGAACTAAAACGTGCAGGATGTCGGCCCTCGAGGACCGACTTTGGACACCCCTGGTCTACGTATTCATGTCTATGCTGGGAGTAGATGTAATTTTTAATACAGACTTTATAGTTAAACGAACTTAAAACAAAAAGTCAGCATCAATGTAAAATTCTAAATATATCAAAGGGGTCATGAAAATTCTTTTGAAAAATTTACTACCAAGTCAAAATCTATTTGTTACCTTTTACTAGTCTTAATTTTGGCTAATTTAATTTATTACCTTTTACTACCCACAAACTTCCACAAATCTGGAAGTTTGTTCCAGATTTGTGGAACATAGAGACTGAATGCTGCTTCTCCATGTTTGGTTCTGGTTCTGGGGACTCAGAGCAGAACCAGATGACCAGAGGAGTCTGGAAGGTTGATACAACAACAGAACTTTAATGCATTATGGTGCTAAACCGTTCAGTGATTTATAAACTAACAAAAGTATTTTAAAGTCTGTTCTCTGAGCTACAGGGAACCAGTGGAAGGACTTTTGAACTGGTGTTATGTGCTCTATGTTCCTGGTTTTAGTGAGGATGCGAGCAGCAGCGTTCTGGATCAGATAGGTTTTATTAGGCATGTCTTTGAGGACACTGATCCACTAACAGATGTGAGGAAGATGAGTATCTCTAGATCTTGCCAAAACATTAGTCTTTTAAACCTGGAAATGTTGTTCAGGTGACAGAAGGTTGACTTTGTAACCATCTTTATGTGGCTCTGAAGGTTCAGAGACATCTGGTTCACTATACCCAATTTTCAGGACTGATCACTAGTTTCCAGCGGTAACTCTAGATCATTTGTTGATTTGTTGACTCTAGATTGTTCCTCTTTAGCTCCAAAGACAATAACTTAAGTTTTGTTTCTGTTCAGCTGGAAAAAGTTATGGCACATCCATACGTTCATCTGTTGTAAGCATTTATTCAGGGGTTGGATGGGTTCAGAGTCACCTAGTAACACCGTAATGTACAGCTGTGTATCAAAAGCTCCAAAGCAGAGCTTTGGGTAAATAGGATGGAAAATAAATTATTGTGTAGCTTATAAAATGTTGATACATTTTATAAGATACATTTATAAGATACATTCCTTTTGTCTCTATCCAGGGGGCTGCCACTATGATTAGTGGCAGCCCCCTGGATAGAGACAAAAGGAATGTTTATTATGCAACTAAAGACTTGTTTAGAATTACTTTTTTTTCTTTTTTATCCTTTTATCTAATCCCCTCAATACATGCATTCTTCACACCAACAGACTGGAAATGTGCAAGTACATGTTTTTTGTTTTTATGCTTTTGTCTTTTAATGCAGAATGGAATCAAGACCCCCCTGCTAAACGAAGGCCGAGGTTCCAGAAACCATTGCCTCATGAAGTGCAGCTTCATCCTTCTCTTCATGGTTTTATCTGTGGTATCGTTCATGCTGTACTACATGGACTTCAGCGATCAGAGCAGCTTTATATCCGGCGGGGTGATCATTTGGCATATTTTGTTAATTTGTTCTAATTTTATAAGCACAATTCCTAAAGTTCTAAAACTTTGTTCATTGACTTTTTCCTGCTTTTGCTCTGAACCTCTGTCTTAGGGTGACCATGTTTCGATTTAGAAAAAAAGAGAAACATTTGTGCCGATTTGGAAACATTTTAAGGAAAAATTTAACATTGTTATTGGCCAATACTAGTCATTTTTTAACGCCCGAAACTATGCTCATATGAACAGCCAACATTTATTTTCATGTTGTTGGTGTTTGTGTGTTTCAGTAGCAGATTGTCCATGTGGCATTTATTCAGTTATGTGACATTTATGATAATGCACCACAGGATTATGGTGTGTTTAACTGAACCAGAGAAGCAATGTAGGTGGAGTGGATCCTGTTAAAAGTGTTTGGAAATATATACAATATTTAAGATATTTGTAAACAATGCCATAATAACAGGATTAGTATCAATCAATGCATCCCTCATGGTCACTCTTCTGTAGCTTAGAAAATCAAGCTTTAACAATAATGGCTTGTCATTCTGGACAAAAATTGTATAAAAATCTGAAAATACATTCAATATAATAAAAATAAAACCACAATAGTCTCAAAAAGACTTTGAAACTAAAACAATTTTTAAAACAATTGAAATTAAAACAATTTTTTAATTTCAGACGTTAGTTTTTGTCAGTGTACACCTCAGTGAATTTAATAGATGAACTCTCACTCTGCCTTTTTAGAGTCTTTGTGTCCATGTGAATTTCGCAAAACTTTTATCTCCCTCAGAAAGACACATGATCACTATGTCCACGTCACAGTGCGCTCCGCCACCCACTTTGCGGCATCTGCCCAAATGAGGGAAATGTATTTATTGTCGGTCTGTCAATGAGTAGCGCTCCACTTGCCCTTTGTAAATATCACCAGATGAGAACTAACCCAACTGTGGTTCTGGGAGAGGCTGTGGTATCCCACGTCAGCTTAGGTACACCAATTCATCCCCTGAAGAAGGAAGAAAACCCAGACATTTTCATCAATTAAAGAAAACCCGTCTGTCCCCCCAGATGCTCTGGACAGAATGGAAAAAGTGAACATTATGTCAAAGGAAAAGAAGACATTTGGTCACCCTAAACTCTCTGTCCTCTGCACACGTCCGAATCATCTCATCCTTGTCTTTCTAACTGTCTAACTAATTTCTTTTGGTAATTTGGTGAAAATCTTAACTCTCATTTTCAAACCCTCTTGCTGCCATCTTGTTTGTATCACTGGTCCGACATCTTGAAATCCTTTTTGTCACAGTGGCAGCAAAACCAGTTCCACTGGTCTGTCAAGACTGACTATTTCTTTCCTTGTTCTGACGCACCTCCACTTCTAACACTGAGTACTAGATTAAGGGTGTGTACATTGTTTTGTGCAACTAATCTGTTGTAGGATGTATTTGAACTTATGTGTTGTCTTTAGATTTCACAGAAATTCAGGATTTTCAGAAAGGTGTGTACACACTCCGTCCATTTTGCTTTCTTTAATCAACATGTCTGTCTTATCTTAAGCTCAAAAGGAAACACCCATAAGATAGACTGAACAGGAATAATGATCAAACAGTGACCATATAACATTATGCACTTTCCAAAACCAGGTAAAGCTAAATTTATCATTTAAAAAAAAATTTTCATAGCCTTATTCCTGATTCAAAAAGTTTGGTATTTGCTTTAAATCTAAGCTTGAAGTCAACTTTAAACTTCTGCTTAATTTTTTCCTTTATTTTGTTTATTTTCTGCAAGAAGTTATTTAAATCTGTTCCACCTACAATTTGTCAATGATGTAAACTGTGACAATGCAACTGTCATTTTGTTGGTAGAGTAAATTAAATAAATATTTAATTGAAAAAAAAAAACATTCAGAAATCAACAGCACACAGGGAGCCAGAGCAGAACAAAACAAAACACGGGAACCCAGGGACAAAAGCCAGCAGGGTGAAACGGGAAAATAAAAATGATCTTGGTTCCAGAAGTAATTGTCCCATAAAACTTTATCTATTATTCAAACTACTCTTTAACCAAGACGAGTCCTAACCTTTCTGGTATCACACCTTTTTGGTTTTCTATTGATGTAAAAT
>NW_006800217.1:0-21630 GCF_000485575.1 Poecilia formosa
TGATGCATCTCTCTGGGTGTGTGTGTGAGGATTATTTTTCCTGTCTATTTAAAGACATCATTTTTATACACTGTTCATTTTCTGGAGATGAAATTGAAGGCCTAACATGCTTTTATCATCACCTTGTTTCAGTTCTTCATTTTTATAGCTTCTACATAGTAGATCCTTCAGTGTACAAAGAAAAACTTCTGAATTATTCAGAGAACCACATAAAAGTTTATGCTAATCTTCAGCTTCTTATGAGCAGAATTAAAGAAACAAGGAATGACTCAGAACGTCTGAGTATTACTGAACTACAGATGCTGACCAATCTACCAGCAGCCCTGGTAAATATATGCAAAAAACAGTTTCTTCCTGATAGAGTCTGCCAGGAATGCTAAGCCTATTTAGCATGGCCACCAGTTTATGAACGGTGTTCCTGGAACGGCAAGTTGTTTCTAGGCTACCAACACATTTAGCAGCGTGTACCACAGATTGATTGACAGCATTAAACCCCTTCTCCTGGCTATAATTGGTTGGTTTTGATCAGGAGCTGTGCATTTCTTCAAAACTGTTTGTTTTTGTTTAGATTTTTTTGCTTGTTTCACACTGAGATTGACGTGAATCAAAAGGTGAAACGTAGAAAAACATCTTCTACCCACTGATGATCAGTGGGTGACTCTTTAAACCCCCAAACAAGGCGGCGCCACAGAGCTCAGTACGACGAATCCAAAGCCAGATCTGAACATCGTCCAAACAAGAAAAACATTTTGCAAGCTTTTGCAGGTGTTATGCTGTATGAGAACAGTTCTGAATTGCAGAAACAAACATCAGGTTCCACCACTGTTCACCTGACTACAAACATGGTACAGACAGGTAGCCATTCATGTTCCCAAAGATGGTTTGTCTTGGTAGATGGTACGTTACCTTCATATCGGAATAAATCAGCATCGGTCCACACATTTGTGTCGGTGCATCCGCAATCCCAACACATCTGTGCTTCATAGGGCTCCTCTTAAATTAATAGGAACTCCTATTAATTTAACAGGGATCATATTAATTAATAGGAGCCTTATGAAGGAGTGAATTAAACTCCGTTTATGATTTTTAATTGATCTTTCAAAAAGTTCTGTCCCCAGAGAAAATTGGATAAAAGGGGAAAGATCATGTCGCCAGTTTGATATTAATTCAGATTTTCACAACAAAAAACTAATCAATAATTATTGATATTGACTGATATTTATCAAGGTTTTTTTTTTTTTTACCATACCGAAAACCCCATTATATAAGATAATACTTTATTGATCCCCAGAGGGGGGAATTTTGCTTGTCCCAGCATACAAAATATTTAAAAAATTAGAATTTTTGAACTTACTGTGTGCAGTTTAGTGAAACAAATCACACATATTCACGAGTCCTACAGAACCATATGACAAATGTTTGTTTTTCAAAGTAGTATTAGTGTTTGTATGGTTAGCTAAACCAGAAGCAATAGATTGTTTGCATCAGTTTATCGTTATCGCCATAGTAACACAAAATATTATGATAACACTTTAAATCTCTGTTGCCCACTATTAGATCCTCTTTTCAAATCAGAACTCTTGTGCAGCAAGGGTCAAAGGTCACCTTCTTCACAATATCACAGCAATATCACAGCAATGTGACACCAAACAATCACAGTAAACACATGGGCCCCCCCCGCTGTGCTCCAGCTAACGTCCTCCCACAAAACAGTTCCAGGTACTAGACACAGACCTCTACCCGCTCTGACTCCCTGATTTTTATTTATTTTTTTAATCCTTCATCCCTCCCTCAGATGTTAGATGGCGCTGCAGAGGACTCCCATTATGTAAGCCTCCCTTACACTCCGACTGGCCCCCTTTTTCCTCCCTTCCTCGCAGCACCATCACAGAATGGCGCCTCCTATTGAGTTAGCAGCAGCCCCTACAATATGTCTGCAGCAGAAGAGGGCTGGGGGGAGGGGAGGGAGAGATGTTGGATGGGAGGAAGAAGAGGGACAGAAGGAGTGAGAGGGAGAGAGACTTGGAAAGAGGGAGGGTGAGTTGGGAGAAAGAGGATGAGGAAGAGGAGGAGGAGGAGGGGTGTGGAAGGCTTGCAAAGGGGAGAGATGAGAGGAAAAGGGGGAGGCAGGGAGGTCAGAGAGACTGGCAGAGAGGAAAGGGAGGGTGGAGGGGACAAAAAAGGGAAGAGGGTGAGATAGATGAGAGGGAGGGAGGGGGAGCCTAGCAGAGGAGGGGGTAGGAGAGAAGAGAGGGAGAGAAGGAAGAGGAAACACAGGAGGAGGCTGCTGGAGGAAAACAGGCTTCCCGTTCTGCGGTGGAGCTAGAGGGGAAAGAAACATTGGCCTTCATGGCATTAAACTCCCAGGATGTGATCACCTGGTCCAGTAGATCAGGTTTGCACTTCCTCAATGTCTGGATGCTTAATTAGTGAAGGAGGGAGGCACTTCTCATAACATCCACTGTAATGCGAGACTGGGATTTACCACATGGCTCCAAAACTGTCTAATGTATTCTGATGAAGGTGAGGGTTTGTTTTTGGGCTCATCACCCCGTCCCGATCCAACACTTGGTGTCAGTACAGCCCCACTGTCACCTGGCTGAACTCTGATCACATTCGAAGGGGCTCAAACGCAAACAACTATTGTAGTCAATAACAGATTGAGTGTTCAAAAACAAACAGTTTAAATCGGTACGGCTCGGATCCATTTTTGTCCATTTTTTTAAACAATAAAACATCTGGAAAGATCGAGATGGGCAAGGTGCTGCTGCTGCAGCTGACAAAGAATAGGGGGCACACCGCGCTCAGCTAGCATGCTAAGCTAGCTCCCAACAACATGGGCTGTTTAAAACTAATTCCTCACGATTCAACGCCTTGTTTCAACCCGACTAATCTGTTACAAACAAGCTAACGGGTATTCGAGTTTCGATGTGCCTAACAAACACGAAAATAATATTTAAAAAAAAAACACAATAGCCAGGGTCCCACTGCCACCCTTCACATCACATCCCCGCAGGTAGAGCACGGTTAACGGCCAGCTATTTGCGGGTGCTCTCCCGGCGTTATGACACCCAGGTTTACCTGCTTTCACATCCAGAACTCCCGTCTGAGCGAACCGTGTCACCTCAGGCTGACCGAGGCCGTGTCTTCACACTCTAGCGCGCACAGCTGTGTCCTCCCAGGTACCTTCCGAGGAGGATCATCGGCCGTCGGTCTTCCCTCCCCAAGCCCGATGGTCCCTTACCAAACGGCGGCTATCCTGCCTCCTCTGGCCAGAGAGCGGAAACGGAGAGCGCTCCGAGCTTCACCGGACAACCAATAGGGCCGTTCCGCGGAGCGCTGAGGGCGGACACATGTTAGCTGTTTTACTCCCGAAATAGAAATTCACCTTTAACTGTGCCTATACTTCCCCGGTAGTGAGAATTGCTTTGCCCATTCTCTTCTGACGGACAATACACAGCCAGCCCGCAAACTGCCCAATCCAAAATGGCGCAAATAAAAGAAGCGGAAGTGACATCTACCTTATTAGCATAAATTATCTCGTTGTAAGGTCCTCCTAAAAAATCATCTCATTAAAACTCCTGATTGGTTTGTCAGTCAGTTTGGCCAATTAAGCAAATATCTGCTAAAAGATAATCCCCCAGTCTTTCTTTTTCGACTGTTTATTTTGCGTCTGTGTTGGACTCAACGGGGTAAACAACCCCCGCAGCAGTTACCTGAACCCTCCGACAGCGGGCGTCCTTCTATGTACTCCTCCCTGCGGAGAGGAGTACATAGAAGGACTCCTTCTATGTACACAGTGCCTCAGCACGTAGGTCGAGGTCAGGCCAACACTAGATGGCGCTGTAGATTCAGTTGCTTCCTAGTTAGTAGAAGCTGGTACTGCTAGTTACTTGTCGAACTGAACTTATTTGATGGGAACTAGTGGCCTTTTGTTTGGTTTAACGTCAGCCATACTGTTTTCATCTTATATTTTTATGTGTGCCTTAAACATGCAGAACCTGATATATCTCTTGTGTGTACATGCATGATTCTGTACAATTGTTCAAAAATGCTTAATAATAAAAAAAAAACAGCCTTTGGAAGACAGATATACTGTATATGGAATATATGGATGGATGGAATGACATCCATACATTTCATTTATCCAATGGGATGAATAGACAGGATTAATGTATGGAAGAACAGATGGATGGAAAAAAATATGAATGTAAAGCTGGATTAATGGATGGCAAATAAATAGATGTAAGTACATCTGAAAAACGTTTAGAGTAAAATATCTATCTTCACAAAGTTACACTCGTATTACAGATTCATAGGGTGAAAGATTCCAAACGTTTATTTCTTCTAAGCTAGATGATTATGCTCACAGATAATGAGATCCCAAAAGGTCTATAAAAGAAGGATATTCTAAACAGAAATATAAGGACTCTGAAATATATGTTCATTTTTATCCACTCAGTTCTTGATGCTTTGGTCCTTTTGCATGAATTAGTGCGTCAATGAGGCGTAGAGGCTACCAGCCTGTGGTTTATTTCTTCAGGTATAGAAGCCCAGGTTCCTTAGATAACCGTCTTTAGGTCATCTGCAGTGTTGATTCGGGTTCATCTTGACAACACTTTCTAGATGCTGTGAACACCCAGCTTGTGACGGGTATCCATGGCAGTCTTCCCAATGACTGTGTATCTGACTGACCCTGAGTCAGAGACGGTTTAGAGGCTCGGGTGTTTGGAGTAAAACCCAAGAGCTTTGCATCAAGACATCATTAAATGTTAGAAATAAAAGATACTCGCATAACAAACCAGTGGCAGGAATACAAACTGTTTATTTTATACAAACAAATCTGGGCTCAGTTCACATTCAGTGATGGGAGCGATGACGCGCCAAATCAAACTCAAGAGAGAAAATGGGAATGTAAAGCTTCATCTTCCTTCGGGGTTCGTTTTGCGCTTAATGCCTAGCATGGACAGACATCTGCTTTCTGGTCCGACAATCCGCCACGTTGTGACCGCTGGAACATTGAAGAAACGCCAGGTGAAGGCAGGTCGCTGATCACGTCGTGGCGAACAGCGTGAGCAGTCCCTTCACAAACGAAACAATCTCATTCCCTCCGAGTTTGGACTCCCCATAAACCCGATCCACAAAGGAGATGGGCACCTTTGTTTTGGAAAGAGAGGGAGACATTTTGTTAGAGGACATAGCAATTAAGAGAATTATTAAGGTAAAATCTAAATAGAATTGTTTTTAATAGATGGTAAAACTTTTTGTAAAATGTTCACTGTATTATTTAGATGAGTCTGAGTCACAGTCGGTCACCATTTACGAAATAGCGATGATCGTGGAAGCGTCTTCAACGCTGCATCAATCTGATGGGAGCCAACTTCTAATTCTTAGTCCAAGTTAAACCAAGGCACTTTTTAATGTAGAAAAATAAATTAAATCCGTAATTTCCTGCTGAAGATAGGTTACAGGGTAGAAGATGTCTGATATTAAGATCCAATATTAATATCTGTATCGATACAGATATTGCTAAAAATTCTAGATGGAGTATCAGTGACAATATGCCCGATCCATAAGGGCAGATCTCTTCAATCTAATTCTACGCTTTGTGCTCTGAGCGACATTATGCTTTATTTATTTTACATCATATTTAGAATTCCTAATTGCAGTTTCTGAATCATTTGAAAGAAGATTTGTTGCATTTATTTTTTAAATGTTTCTCCAAGCTAGTCAACCTATTGTTTTTGTGAGTTTCAGTTTCTTTATTATTTATTTTACGTCGGCTCCTCATTGCGCTGACATGAACAAATTAAAGCTGTGTTGTTTTTACAAGCTTGTGACACTATTGCTGTATTTAAGCGTGCTGTACTGATGCAGAGTTATCAAATCAACTTTTAATTCAGTACATTTAAGAAAGAAAAGTTTTAAGTCAATTCAGCTGTTTTTCTGTATTGGATCAGTATCGGGTGATGCTAAACCTCAGATATCCGTTTTAGGAACCAAATATTTTCAGTCTGCTCTCTAAATGCAGAAAGAAAAACATTTCAAATGCAGCTGAGTAAAACTCTTAAGGCTGGTTCACCTCTCCCACTGTGTAGTTGAGCTGCCTGGCTCGGACGATCATCTCCATCTGAAAAACGTAGCCTTTGGACACACACCGCTCAACCAGACTCTCCAACACTTTCTTCTTGTATAACCTGATGCAGGAGAGACCAAAAAAAATTAAAAAGGAAAAAGAAACATTCCAATTTCTTCTTCTTTGGAAAAGAAGAAGGAAGACAATAGCTGTTGTCTTTTACTTATGCTTAAAAGACAACTTCCTGCTCCACCCACCTGAAGCTTCCTGTGAGGTCTGAAGCCCCGGGTCTCAACAGCACCTGGGTCAAAAAGTTGGCTCCCCGGCTGAAAGCGGGAGAAATAAACAAGAAAGCTTACAAATAAATCACTTGATTTCAGCTTCCTGCCAAAATAGGGGGGTGTAAACTTGAGAAAATAAAAACAAAACAAGGAATACACTATATATCAGCAATAACACCGGCATATTGGTGCAGCTGTAGAAAAAAAAAATCAAAAAAACAAAGCAACCTTGCTGAGCAGGCGTCACCTGATGAGTTTCCTGCGCAGGTCCCAGCCGTACACACCTCCACTGCCAAGGTATCGAGTGCCAGACACAAGGTCATAATCACCCTCCTTCTGTTTTCTGGATAAAAAATAATAATGAAAATTTAAACTGGCCCACACAAGAAAAATATAACATCCTGCCATCAACCAGAAAAAAATCTAGTATTTACAGTAAGAACCAGAAGTTTACATACACCGCATAAAAAGAACACGAGCAGACATTAAATCAGACCAAACGTTTCCTGCTTCAGGTCAGTTTCTTTTTGCTAAATGTCAGGATGTCGAGATGGGGAATGTTTTCTTCAATTCAGACGTTTATGTACCTTTCCTTGACATTTGCTGGAACTGCCCTGCTGGAATGCCGATCCACTCTTCCTGACAGAATTGATGCCTCACTCACACACATATTTTCAGCTGTGTCCATAAATTCTCTACACACCTGAGCTTAGCACTTTGTGGTGGTTTTATCCTTAAGCCAAACTTGCTGTCGCATTTGGACCTAAGTTTTAGCTTCTTGGTTAATGTTCTGAGAAGTTGCTACGTTTCAGCGTCCTTTTCTGACATTATCATCTATATTATGAAGAGCAGATGTTTGTGTCTGTGACACAAAAATGAAGGTTTTTGTCCCCCGATTGGTGGGTGACTTTACTCTGTTTTTGTTTTAGAGTACCGGCTTCTTCCTTACACAGTGACCTTTTCACTCATGTTGCTCAACCAGCATATTCACCAGGTGCTTTGCCTTTGGTCTGGGGTTAAAGTGCAGATTTTTCACCTCTACCACACAGAACCCATCTCCTTCCTAAACAGTACGATGACTGGACCTTCCCATGCATCTGAAACTTGCACTAGACCAATTCTCCTTCTGACCGTTTTCAACTATGTCAAACGGCAAAGCAGCGTGTTGGAGCTGTACCTTAAAATTATGGCCGGGTCTAACGTGTTTATTTTGGTCAATTAATTACACAGATTTTTTTCCTATGTGAATACAAAAAAAAAAAATTGTATTTGCACATTTCCTTGCAGATGACTGTGCCTTCAAACTCCTGACTTTAGAGGACAATAATAATAATAATAATAACTCTCATTTAGCAAATGAACTAGTCAAACTTCCGGAAAACAGAACAAATTCTGTCTGAATTAATGCCTTTTTATACAGTGTATTTGAACTTCTGTATATTCTATTACTAATAAATCCACCCTTTATAATAATCTTTATAAAAACCTAAGTGTTTCAGATATACTTACTTGATAAACTGTGGGATAAACTTGGGCTGAAAGCAAAAGCAACAGTCATGAAATATGAAGTTCAACATAATACAGATTTTTTTTGGAGGTTTTGGAAAGTAACAGTAAAAAAAAAAAATGTCCCCAAACACAAACAGTCGTGAGACTTTGAGGCCAGGAAAGATGCCAAACATTTTCCACTCACATGGTGGGAGAGATCTGCATCCATTATAATGATGAAGTTCCCAGTAGCATGCTTCATGCCATGAATGTAGGCCGTGCCTTTAAAAGCAGACACGACGCCGTCATTAAATGATCAAGGTGAGAGAGTCAACGCAGCATGTTGACAGCTTACCAAGGCCTAGTTTTTTCGCTCTTGGTCGCAGAAGCTGGAAAACAACAAGATTTATTCATCATCTGCAATTGCTAACAGCTATGCGTCATCTTTAATACACATTTTTGTAGCACTGAGTTAAAGTTATTTGTTTACACTGGCAACAAAGAACAACTGCATTAAACGCAATCAGATCATGATTTGATCTTTCATGCATACATCCTCAGATTAGCACGTATCGTACTTATGCTTCTTAGCTTACTATTTTGTCATCTCCATAAATTTTCTGCAGCTGCTCTGCCACCTCCAGTGTCCCATCTGGGCTTCCGTCGTCAATGACAATGATCTCATAATTGTAGCCACTGCAAGATGAACAAATTGAAAGATGCATGTCATTCGTTAGAGCAGTTATACACGTGACACTAAGCACAACTAGTTCAGGCAAGAAATTGAACCTGAAAATAACATTGCTGCCCCTGAATGCTCTTTGGTTTTGTTTGGACACACAGACTACAAAACAAGTCTTGAAAAACAAAAGTGAGGCTCGCTTAATGTAGTAATACACAAATCAGTTAGCTGGTCTTTCAATCGCCGCGTTTCTCTTGAAAAGCCCAGACCAATGACTAGCATGTGAAACACTTTCTGTAACCTGGTTTATTTTTAGATATTTTAATACATACTTACATAACCTACCCGAGGCAAAACTAGATCTGAAATGATTTTTCAGTCAACTAAAAAGTTCCCTTCTGATAGAAAATGAGAGCAGGTTTCCTTTAATTGCTCTATCTGATGAATAAGAGGTCAACTTTGAATAATTTTAATTATTTTTCCCCTATTATACTGATGAAAACTAAAACCCATGCATTATTCTAATTCTGTGAGGGTCAGGGGGGTCACCAACACTTCTCCTTGATAAAGACAGTATGGTGGTTTTGTATCAAAAAACAGAAGATTATAGATTTTAAAGGTTATGAAAACTGGAATGTATCAGAAAAATTTCCCCTAATCTTTATGTGCATATGAATTATAGAAATAAACGATGGCCTCATTTTCTGTTTGATTCAAAAGTGCTGTCTCTCAGCTCCAAGGAACCTTTCTATTTTATGTGTTTACAGACTTAAGAGTTAAACAGAAAAAACAGAATAGAATATATCACAACTGGACATGACAGGTGAGCGCTCAAAGAAAAACAATCAGAAAATTGAAAAAGAAATATATAAAAAAAATCTGACTCAACCAGGAAGACCGTTACCAGTTCATCTTTACCAAAAGCCAAATTACACTGCAACTCGTGTTTAAACGTACATAAATTACAATATCGCTGATGTTTTGTAAATGAAGACACCTCATTGTAGAACAGTACAGGTATTCAATACAAGACACAGAGAAGTCGCCCTTTTTGAACTTACCCAAAAATAAACACTGTAAAAGTTTTCACATCACAAACTGCTTTAAAAGAGTTTTAACATCTCAGATAATCCATAGTCCATATTCCACCTCTATTTCAGCCCTGACCCACTTGTTAACTCGGGTTAAGTGACAGCTCAGCGCTGGCAGCAGCAGTTAGCAGTAGCCGAGCAGATTAGGAGTAAAACCAACTCACCTTTCCCCGAAATATTTCACCAAGAGCCAAACAATCAGAGGAAGGTTTTCTCTCTCGTTGTATGTCGGTAACAGAACAGAGTACTTGTCTCCGTTCGCCTGTAAAGACTTTCTACTCGCCATGTTGACGTGACATAGACAGGAATACCGACGTGACAATAGAGTAATCCTTCTGCGCAAGCGCAAAACTACAACCCGCTACCTAGCTTCTTGTTTGTAGACTTCAAAATAAATTTAATACTTTTTAACTTCTCTCTCTATGGGAGTTGTTTTAAAAGCGTCTTTGACTGTTTTGAGACTGAAGTTGCTTTTGATTTCATTTTTGTTAAGAAACTTTTCAATGATGGCTTAAACTCAGTCTAATAAGTCTTGAGTGGTAAACTGATCCTCCCAGCTGTGTGCGCATAGGGAATACACCTTATTGTGAAAATTGTTTGTTACAGTTTCCGGTTGTACATTTCAAAGTAAGCAACAGTGGAAACAAAATCCCTAATAACTTGTTCCTACCTGGATCTTGCTTGAGAAGTTCCGTTCTTCATCAGTGGTACAAATTCACACCAACAATCTATGCGGTATCTATCGAATGCCATTTTTATCTGAACATAATACCTTTTGACAATAATTCAAAGATTTTATTTTATATTTAAACACTTTTGTTCTCTCAATCATATAATTTGCCAAACTTAAGACATCAGAAAATGTAAACAGGGGCTTCCAGGTGAAATTCAGAACACATAAAATTTACATGAATTAAAAAAAGATGCAGCAAATACTACAAAACATATACAAATTATCATACATATATAAATGCAGTCTCACAGTATTATTTATATATAGTGTAAAAAAGAACCTTTCATGCCACAAAATATGGATTTTAAATTATCTTAGAGGCAACAAGGCTTACAATGAAAACAAAAAATAATTTCAAAGGCTTAACTTGCTACTTTAGGCAGTGCATGAATACATGAAAACATAAAGAAAAGCTTTCTGTGCTAAACTGTATAATATGGCACTCAAGTGATCCAACTGAGATTTCTTTATTATAGACAGTTATTCTGGTTTATACTGGAAAGCTCTCTGATTCATCTTAGGTTCATTTTTCTGGAGATTTCAAACAAAATGGAGACTGGAACAGGGTGACTGGTAAACACGCTTCTGCTCAGCTCTAAAGGAGAGTCATTTTATTGGTGACTGCTTGCTTTCTCTTCTCAGGGTTGGTAGCCGTAATAAGGGTCTTCTGGATAAAGAAAGTATAAAGAAGGAGAATATATATATAAAAATATTAATAATAAAAATACTGAATTAGAAATTAGACAGAGTTAAAAAACAAATCTGATCCTGCTCCAGGATAATTTGGCTCAAACAGACCTGAACTCTCACAAATGTCATTTCCCAGGCTTAGTTTCATCATTTGGCCACTCTTAACAGCTAACCTGTTTGTTGGGGAATATTTCGACAGCCTCCACTGCGGTCACACATGCCCCGTGGTCCAATCTCTCCTGGCTGACCCAAACTCCCAGTGGTCCCTGGTGGCCCTGGTTTGCCGTCGTTTCCTTTTGGACCTGGGACCCCTGGCTTGGACTCCCCTGGAGGACCTACACACACAAAATGCACAACCGTCACATATCCTAATCACACCTGATGGTGTGTTAAACAGTGGAGTAATAAATGGAACACACAGGTCAAGGAGAGGTACCTGCCAACCCTTTAATTCCTGAGGGCCCCTGGACATTATTCCCCAAACTTCCTTTTTCTCCAGGGATTCCTCTCCGACCTGCAGAGAAAAAAGAAACAATTGAACAGAATGTCTTGATGGCTCTGACGACACATCTAACAGATCAAACCTTACCTTGCTCTCCTGGATACCCTGGCCTCCCAGGTCTCCCTCTTGAGCCAACATTCCCCTGGTTGCCCCTGGCACCAGGTGGGCCCCTGGACCCTGGTATACCAGGCTCCCCTGGGGGCCCCACCGGCTCCTCAATAGGAACGGGCTTTCGACTAATCTCATTGATGTACATGTCAAGCTTCAAAACCTCCTCTGAAAAAAAAAAGACATCAAAGCCTGTTGTAGACATACATTATGTTGCAGTGACTTAGAAAACACAAACAACTCATAAGTGTTGGTTTTATCACTCCTGGTACTTACTGTGAACTAGTTGTTCACAGGCCTGTGTCACCAGCTGATAGATCATGGCCATAGACTGCGGTTCCCCCTGAAAAATATGAGCCAGTTAGCTTTAAGAAATCAATCAACCAATCAACCAACCAATCCAGCCATAATTAAAAAAAGATATTTTAAAACGCCAAAGAAAATCTTATACTGCAATAACAGAAATGCTTTCACACATAAAACTCTGGAATGCTGGACACATGTATATAAAAACACAATGGTGTATTGAAATATTTATTGAAAGACAAATATCAGAAGACAAAAATGTATTTAACCCTGTTGTTGATTGGGTTATACCCTTATTTAGAGGATTTTTCCATCATGTTACCTGGTCTTCTTCGAAGGTACCCTTCACAAAGAATCATATTGGACTTCCCTGGTTGAAGGTGTACTGGATGTAACAGCATGTTTCTTTAAGCATAAACTCAGAGTGGTGGTAAATATATAGTTTGCCCTGTTACCCACCTTTTCACCTCGTTCCCCTTTATTTCCCGGCAGACCCTGTGGAGTTAAACATACATGAGTGTGAACTAGTAGATAACCAAAAGTGAAGAGAAGCTGGACAGCTTTTGTGTTTGTTCTTGAGTTCTTACCGTTGGTCCAACAGGTCCAGAGGGACCCCTCTCTCCAACAGGTCCTGGGTATCCTGGAAGTCCTTGGAAACCCTGAAGCACAGAAAACGTTTAATGGAAACACCATCAAATATCAGGCGGAAACAGAACAGAATGACGGTTTGTCTGTATGGGCATCCAGACAGTAGAACAAACTGTCCTGGCCAGGAAGCCAGGAAGGTGGAAAGTGGTTTTGATTTCAGCAAAACAAAATGTTCCTGTAGGCGATTTGCTCAGCTCAGGCTGTTAGAAATGCACACAAAGATATTCTTACCCTGGTTCCCGTAATGCCCGGGGAACCAATGTTTCCCTCCACACCTCTGATACCCTGGAAAACAGAAAGCAAGAAAGGAGGACTGAGAGAAATATCTGCTGGAAGAGGACCTGTTGCCTTTCTCTGGGATCAAGCAGCTCACCCTGGGGCCTGGGATCCCCTCTTCTCCCTTTGGACCTGGAGGTCCAGGTGAACCCTACAGGAAAAAACAGACAAGAAGGTTGAATAGGGAACTTCAAGTGTGTTATGTTATCGAGTCTATGTAGCATTTGTGAACACTATGAATGAAGATATTATTGTTATGTGACAGTTAAAGAATGAAGAGAAAGATTCCCATCATTTGATTTCAACTCACTTGCACTCCTGGTCTGCCAGGATCTCCTTTTTCTCCCCTTGCTCCTGGTGGACCCTGATCAACACAAATGGTTGAAAACACAGGAATATATATATCACATTCTAAGAGAGAAAATGTCAAGCTATGACTCACAATTTTGCCTTGAACTGTTAGGCCTCGGGGTCCAATGCTGCCCACAGGTCCAAGACCCCCCTCAAATCCAGCCTTACCTGGGGGGCCCACCTCTCCCTGACAGAGTAAGCATAACAAAATTTTCACATATGAGTTTAGATTTTCCTTTTTCCCCCCCCAAAACTGACGAAATAAACACAATGATAAATTGTTGTGCAATTGCCAATTTAAGCCATTAGATGTCACTACAGCATAAAAACCAGATTACCTCTTACTCTACGTTCTTTGTGACCAACCTTGGACCAGTTATCGTTATAAAGGAAGACGATGAAATTTCTAAGTAGATGCCACAGACAACTGATTCCAATCACACATGTACTGAGCTGTAAAAAAGGTCAGCAGCGCTAAAATTGAAACTTTTTAGAACATGTAAAAAAAATAGATACAACCAGCTCTCCAAAATATTCATAGGTTTTAATAAAGGCAAAAAATACAACATGTTTCAGCTACATGCCATCGTCAGCCCTAATACTTCTCCATTTGCACAACATATACAACCAAACACTGCAGAAACAAAATCTGAAAGTATTTTTGGTTTAGTTTTTACTGCAAATATCTTAGTACACTTGAAATGATACAAAACTACCTTACAAGTAACTGCTCAGCAATATATAGGAGTTTTTTTTCAAGTCTATAATTTCTTAATATTGATGAAAAAAGTACTAGTTCCATTGGCAGATTATTTCACTTATAATTTGGGAAAATCATAGAGCAGAGAGAAAACACACTGATATTAACATATCAGCTAATAACATCAGCTGATTCAAGACTGTAGCTGTATGAGTTTAAAAACTTATAATAAAGCTATGGATGTTTCAGACGATGTGTTGTCACGACATCACAGAAACTTTCTAAACAGAGTTATTGCCTTTCCGGAGCAGCACACTGAAGTTGACTGATTTGGATCAAATGTCTGCAGGCGACAACAACAACAAATCAGAAAGAGTGGAGGGCCTAGAATGGTGAGTGAGATAATTAGGACATAATTGTGATAATAATGTATAGCAGTTCTGATTAAAGGACATATTTCAGTTTAATTACATGGTAATAATTTTAATTATGTACAGGACACGGCAAATGCTTATTCTCAAATTACTTTGAACACCATCAGATCAGCGTCAGACTGGACAAGAGGACCTCATCAGGACATCACCATTATTTTCAGTAACTCATATGGAAATTAAGACTGTAATATAGAACTTTAATATAAGGAAGACTTGAAGTTCACTTTCTCCACAGTTAGAGAATTTGAAGGGCTCTTCTTACTGTTGCCACATTAATACGTCCATGAAACTTCACTCACAAACAAACATTTCTGGTCATTAGAGGACTATTGTCCATTAGCAGATAGCAAACCAGAAGAGAGGAAGAAAGAAAACTAGTTGCTACAACCACTGCCTACTTTAATGTGAAGAATGATCATTTTCATCTTACCTTTGAGCCCTGTTCTCCCTTATCACCTTTGTCCCCTCGAGGACCTGGTTTCCCCTGTGAAAAAAAATAAATAAATGGAACATTAACATTGTAATAATCTTTGGAAACATGCCTTGGTGCTGATTTTATCATAAAATATTACAGAGAAATTTTAAAACTATGCATGTGGTGACATACAATTGGTCCAGGGGGTCCTGGAGCTCCTTGAACGTTGGAGGAACAGGTACATGCGTACGGTGGAGCAGGGCAGCTCTCCTCATCCCTCTGAGACACAGTCAGCAAAGGCTTTAGGTTAACTGGTGAAGTGTGCCCCCCAAGAGGGGAAATGTGTTGCTTAAGTACAAATACCTCGCATACAGCACATAATTAACATTTCAGTCTGTCGTCATATGGAGTCCCGACAGGCACCAAAATGAAAAAGAACAGACAAGAACAGAAGAGCAAAGCAAAGCAAAAAAACAGCTGGCTAAAGATGGCAGTACCACTGACCACTCCAGGCAGGTCACAACAAGTATCCAATGAAGCCCATGTGTTGTTACAGATGATTTCAAAGGACTGTAGCTGGAACTGGAGATATTAAAGAGAAAAAAACAAACAAACATTGTAAGCACCATTATTTTATTTGAAGGATCAACCGATTTAATCCCAGAGAGGAAGGATAAGCACCGGGGCTGAGCCGCTTTTAGGTCCTCTGGTTTTCACCAGTTTTCCCAGCATCTCGAATCCATCGGTGGGCAGGTTTCCCAGAGGGCGAGCTGGCCTTTCACCAACAGGCTGACAGTCCACAGACAGAGAGACGCTCACCTGGCTGACAGACAGGTGAACCTGCCAGAACCAAATTAAAACACAAACACTGTTAATGATGATGGCAAATTAGAGATGCACCAATTGCAGTTTACTGGCTGATCACCGATCTTTAGAAAGCCTGACCTGCCGATTCTGATTCTTGCTGATACCAATTACTTTTTTTGTCTGAAAAGTTGATAAATGTAGCAACAAAGTTACTAAATTGGCAAAAGTGACTTATTATTAACTGAGCACATGCAGATGTGACCTGGTGAACAGGTCCATCAGTCAGCCCTCTCTCACAGCAAAGCAAAAGGGGACAGCAGCTGATTTTCAGACCTTTGCGGAGGTAAATAAAATCAGAGGGTAAAATTGGTTTCACATTTAAATATCAACTGATCACCAATCACCCAAAATTAAGAAAACTGGCACCAATTCATTGATGCACCCCTACTTTTTTTTGTAGAGACTTAGTTTAGTTTATACAAAACTTATTTGGTCATCAAGTGAAATTTATGGAAAAAAATAAATACAAAAAAATAGGCTTTTTGTCTATTCAAATAGGGAACATAAGCATTTGTAGCTGGAGCTACATACAGACCATTACTTCTCAGTGTGTTTGATACACATCTGTCTCTTGTCTGTGAAATAGCTAGCTGCAAAAAGGATCCATCTTATTTGCTCCATCTTATAAAAGCAAATATTGATTCTACCTTAAAGAGTTTGGTGGATCTTATCTCACCTTGTGAAAACTTCCATAGAAAATCTTGTGGACCTGTGGCTGATCAAAGGTGAGCTCCTGCACTTCTCCCCTGTAGTCCAGACTGAAGTACATCAGATGTTGGCTAGAAGCTGTAAAAGATGCAAAACAGTCATCTTTTCATCTTTAAAAAGCTTATTGTATTGTTCTAAAAAGACATTTTTAAAAAGTTGCTGTGAGAATCCCGGTTTAAAAAAAAGAGAAGAAAAGAGAGACTGACTTAATTTCATGTTGGCGATGCGGTCTGATCTGGCAGTGTGGGGAATAGCTATAGAGTGTAGCTGAAACCCCAGTTTAAGTTTGAGAACACTTAGAGCAAAGTGCTAAGTTTAAAAAACAGGACAACTTCTTCTTTAAGCTTTATAGGCACGCATTTAATAGAAAAAACATTGAAATATACAATAACTTCCATGGTACCAGGTGTACAAAATCCAGCACAAATAATGGTGAAAAACTTTCAACGCAACAAAATATTCCACAGTTTACTAAAAGCAATATATTAAAGAGGCAGTACAGTGATCCCTCACTATAATGCGGTTCACCTTTCACAGTCTCGCTGCTTCGCAGATTTTTTTTTTGTGCAGTTTTTTTCACAGTGCATTGTGTTCTGAGTCCTGATTGGCTAAACAGACTCTGCAGTTCTTCTCTGCCTGTGTGCTAATAACGTTATGGTATTTAAATATAAGTAATACAGATTGGCCATTCAGGAGATGAAAACTGAAACTTTGAATGCCTGTTGGAAAACACTGGCCAGAATCAGCACAAAAAACTGACTGGAGGCTCGCTTGACGAGATCCATCGCTCTGCCGCAGATACAGCTGTGAATCTCGCAGGGCAGGTTGGAGGAGACGCTTTAATGACATGACTCCGGATCACATTAAGGCCTGATTGATGCACACGCACATCTGCTGACCTGAAAACAGGTTTTGTTCTTTGGTTTCACTGTAGAGTATTTAATTATGCTGCGTAATAATTGTAAAAAATAAAGGTAACTCTACTTCGCGGATTTCGCTTATCGAGGGTTAGTTTCGGAACGCAACCCCCGTGAAAAACGAGGGATCACTGTATTATGTATTTTCCACTTCCAGGCACGTAGTTGCATTTCATTGCACAATCAACAGGGCTTGGGGGGGGAAGGTGTCCACTGAGGCGTTTTGCACAGCTGAGTGGTTGCATTGGGACATTAAAGGATTTCTCAAACATCAATGAAAGAATCAAAGCGACACTCCAGGTATGTTTTTGATAAGGGAATAACATTATAACACGATGTAAAGCTCAAAAAATCATTTTTGTTTCCCAGTAAACCACTGCAGGCAGATATAGATGTGATGTTCTTCGCATTGTTCAACACAACTCCCCTTATCCTTGAATGCTAACCCTCAAAAAGCTGTAAATAGTCTCTGCTGTTCCATCAGCAACCTAAAAAGCACTCATCCTGAGGAGGTTTTCATAGTGGCCGGTCTTTAGTCAGACTAAAATGAAAACTCTCTTCCTATATTTCGTGTGCATTCCAACCAGAGGAGCAAATGCTCTTAATCTGATAGGCCTATCGAGCAGTACAATGTCCTCATCTGGGCTCCTCTGATTGTCATGGTGATCAGAGAGAGGCCCTCTGTGAAACAGGTGAGAGTGTGGGCTGACGGTGCTGGGGAGGCTCAACGAGATTGTTTTGAATGCACAGCCTGGGATATGGACAGAGAAGCGGCTACATATGAACATAGCTTCAATGTGGATGAGTATCTGTCATCTGTGTTAAAATGAATTTCAGACAACGTCAGTGTCATCAAGATTATCATCATCCGGGCCAATCAGAAAACCCTGGATGAATGGAAAAGAACGTTTTAGATCTGAGGAGGTAAAATCAGTTATGGCATAAGGAAGCCAAAGCAAAATCCAAGAGTTTTTTTTCCACAACCTGAACACCACGAGCAATGTGTGGCGGCATCCAGGTGATTGCAAACAATGGGGGGCAGAGGGCCCAAGCTTCCAGCAAGGATGACACTGACTCCCTAAATGACCTTGACAGGGCAGGTTTGCGGTACTGAACAACAACCTAACATTGAAAACAGTGCCAAGACTGGATGAGCAGGCCTACAACTTTAAAGAGCCGATGGCTACAGAACCAAGACAGAAAGGAACACGAATGAGGCATCAGGATTAGACAACATCCTAGAGAAAATACTCAAGGACCAATTAGCCTCTGTCCTGACAGACATTTAAAGCATCTCTCCAAACCAGGCTATTGTACCAAAATGTTTCAAGTAGGTCATTGTCATGCTATTGCCAAAAAGGTCCACAGTAGCCAGTCTGAATGATTATCGACCCGTAGCACTCGCTCCTATGATGTGAAGAGGCTGATGAAGTGGCACATAACCTCCCATCTCCCCAGTTCGACCAATAGGTCTGGTTTAATGAAACTTTAATTATTTATTGCAATAAATGACAAAAAAAACAAGAGCTAATAGAAGAATGAGCTGTTTGGCATTGGCATGGAATCTCTCTCTAGCATCTCTCCAAACAAACCAGACTATTGTACCAAAATGTTTCAAGCAGCTGAATTGCAATCATCTGAATTGGGTGTGTTGAACCATGCAGACGAGTGTGTCTTGAGGACTATTGTAATTATGGTCCTCAAGGCACACTGACCTGCATGTTTAGACGTTTCCCTGCAGCTGATTGCAGTTCAGCAAGCACCTGTCAATTGAAATCACCTATGCTGAAGCAAGAAAACAAATAAAGCATTCAGGGCAGTGAGCCTTAAGAACCAGGGTTCTAGAGATTCTGTACTGTGGCTTTTTGATGCACTCCTGCTCTAACATACCTGAATCAAATGACTGGCTTTGCCAGGCCTTTGACATACCTGGTTGCAGGATGGAAAGGTAATTCAATCATTTTATTAAACTGTGTTGATGAATCTAAAAGTTGCAGGTCAGTAGATTTCGAGGACTTGAGTTGGAGAGCAACTCCTCTGCCTGTAGCATACAGAGAATTTCTTACTGAGCTAGAGCGGCTTAATGACCACGAAGTCAGAAGTTTGTCAGCAGCCAAAGTATTTTTTGTGTTTTTCCTTACGACTGTGAGGACAGTTAGGATGGAAAAACAGAAATGGTTATTTGTAACCTAAATATGAGGCCTATATTTTTCTTTACAAACAGGAGCCCTATTTTGGAAAATTAAAAACTCTTGACCATAATTTTTTTTATTAGAGGGGCCAGTTGTCCTCCCTCATCAGCAGCGGTGTGGCCTGGCTTCAGATAGACAAAGGCATATACACCTGCTGACATTCAAAAGTGCGACTCTATGGAAATAATGGAAGGGTTCCTGTGGTGGTGGCACCCACAGAAGAGTTTCATACGAGTGGCCAGAAGGGGTCAGTGAAAGCTTTAAGGTGGTACATCAGGCTGGGACTTTCTAAAATAACTCATATAGAGTGTTTTGTTTGCCTCAAAACTTTGGCAAGTAGAGCTTCTTAATGGATTTCAAGAGCAAGGAACAAAAATACTGCTGGCATGAAAGCAAGTATGCTATCCTGGAGTACACTAGTTTTTTCCTGGATGCTTTTATTAAAGCATTAATGAATAGACAGCAGAAAAAAAATATAATGATACATCTCACACACACATTGATCCCTGAGACACAGAATCCATCTCCTTCCTGAATGGTATAGTTGAACATTCACAACATGTCTACTTTCATCCAATTGTTTAAACACATGAACATAAGCATCAATACATTGTTCCCAAGGACAAACCAGACTTGTGCAGCTCCACAATTCTCTTCTTGATATCTTGACTGATTTCTTTTGACTTTCCCATGGTGTGAAACAAGAGAAAGCAGCATGTTTCAGGTGTGGCCTTAAAATAGATCTCACTTAGAAATATAGTACCGTGAAAAGGTGTTTGCCTCCTTCCTGACTTTCTACTTTTTAGCATGTTGGTCACACTTCAGGGTTTCAGGACATGAAGCCCAACTTAAATATTAATCAAAGCTACATGCCCTGTGTGAAAAAGTGTTTGACCCCCATAAAAGATATCATTACTGTGGTTTATTGCACCAGACTTTACAGTCTCTAGCCTTACTATTGCAACACAAAGACATCACTTAAATAGGACCTGCCTGACAAAGTGAAGACATCATAATATCATCCAAGGCTGGACATGATGCCCCCCTGCCTCAACTACTTAGAGGTGTCACTGAATGAATAGCTGCAGAAGCATTACTCACGGTCAATCACAACTCCCATCTTTGGCTGGAAGTCATTGTCAGTGAGCTGCCAGAGAGCAAAGGCTTCCTTTGGTGTATCCTGCAGCAGGCGAAAAGTGATGCTGATGGTGTGCTCTGGAGAGAAACCTGCAGGGTGAATAAACCTGGAAAAAAAAGGAGGGCCAAAGCACACTGTCATGACAGAAGAAGGAAATAATTTCTTTTTCTTGACATTAGACTTCTTTGGTAAAATACAACTAGTTCTGCAAAACACCTGAAGAGGGTTGACCACAAACACATTAAGCAGTGAATACACCAATAACAATAAGTAAAAAAAAAAAAAAATCATTAAATTATTACATAAACACAAAGTAGAAATTACTCCATGGCCAAACAGCAGAAAACATATTCTGTAATAATTTCTGCTGAGAATACATGCATAAAAGAAGACACAGTAGAAAGTGTGCTTTTGAACTGAAATGTGAAATCAGAAAGTCTCACTTGGTGCTCTGTGTCAGTTGCACATCTCTGTACACGGTGTAGGCAGGCAGATTGTTGAAGACAAAGGGCTCGGCTGCCACTCCCTCCACTGATGAGTGAGCATCCCACGTCAGACCAAACGCTTCCATCATGTTAAAACCTGAACCAATAAATAAAACCACAATACTCTGCAGAACTTTTATTGGCATGAGCTGGGTGAATATCTCTTGTCTTATATGAAATGTTTTGTGAAGACAGTCAGTCTCACCTTTAACGATGCCATTCTGGATGGTGACTTCAGGACAAACTGCAACACAAGAAGGCAGTGTTGACACATTACAGGAAAAGACAGGAAAGCAGTTTGAATAGAAAACAGAGTTCTAAAGTATTTTACCTTAAATTGCAAAAAAAAAAATTTAAAAATCCATTAAATATATGAAATAAACGTGCAGTGAACCAACCACTGCATCCTTATTTTAGTTTTTAAAAGAGAAGGACACTGAAGACAGTGCTCTAATGATAAATTACTGAGTAATGACTGAATAGCTCAGAAATAGAAGATGAAAAAATCATTAATTGCCCGGAAAACCAGCAACAATCTTAAA
>NW_006800217.1:22630-40707 GCF_000485575.1 Poecilia formosa
GCTCTAATGATAAATTACTGAGTAATGACTGAATAGCTCAGAAATAGAAGATGAAAAAATCAATCATTGCCCGGAAAACCAGCAACAATCTTAAAGTGTACTCTGAACATCACAAGTAATGGTTACCAACATGAACAAAAACACTTGCATGAAAGCAAGGATGGAGTGCACTTGTCCTTTTCCTGGATGGGTTCATAAAAGCATTAGTAAACAAGCAGCTCACAAAAACAGAAAATAAACATGTATCATTCAGTTCTGGTCAGAAATTGACAAACTTTTGCCATGGACATGAATGGCAAAAGTTTATTGATTTGAGACCTAAGATTCAATTACCGTAACTTATTCTAAATCTATGGCATTATGATTGTACAACAAAAAACTTCAACTAAAAAAATAAAAACTAAAGTTAGATGGAAACATTTTGGTGGATATTTTTTAATCCAAATGGGGTCAAATGACATACACCCCCATTATAATTGAATAAGTTTATTCCTTAGCAAGTTGGATTTTGACCACACTTATATTTTATCACTTACTTAGCAGAATAGGTAGAGTTGCTTTAAACAGGTTCTTCCTGTATAAGTTTTCAGTGTGTGAGGGAAAACCAACAACATAATGTAAGATTGTCTACTGCTGGTACTGCTAATGTCACAATTCTGGGCAGTTTGGGATTTGGCTTTTCCTCTGTGTTTGTGTTATAAACATTTACTGGCTTATTTATTTCAGATAAGGTTTTATATTTCCAGTTCATCCTGTTGGATCTAGTTTCTTTGTGTATTCTCACATTTTACTCTTTGTGCGTTTCAGTTTATGTCTGGTTCAAATGAAAAAAAATAATTACGCTGACTTTTTGACCTAGACGCGTTGATTATTGGAGGCGATTATCAGCATCTTATGAGATATTCCCTACACTACATTTTTTTATCTTATGAGATATTCCCTACACTACATTTTTTTATCTTATGAGATATTCCTGCCAAGTGTGGTGTGTTAATATCAGAGGTACATAGAGCAGCCAAAAAAAATGTACTCAAGCAAGAGTGAAAATGTATTTGATACAGCCACAGCTCCAGTGGAGCTAAGTAAGGGTGGCATTGGCTTATTTTCGGGAGGCAGAGTAAACAAATGTTTACTTTAATATAAATACACAAACAAACTTTCATGTAACATTTCAATTAAAAAATAACACAGTGCTGGTTCTGTTGGACCTCAGTGCAGCTTTTGACACTGCCGATCATGACATATTACTGAATCGACTGGAGAGTTGGGTCGGACTCTCCGGTCCAGTGCTCAACTGGCTTAAAACTTAAATAAAGAACAGGGATTTCTTTGTTTAAATTGGAAACTTGTCATGAAAGAGGTCAAAGGTCACATGTGGGGTACCCCAAAGTTCAATCCTAAGACCCCTCTTATTTAATATTTATATGCTCCCACTGGCTCAGGTTATAACAGGAAATACAATCAGCTACAATAACTACGCGGATGATACACAGCTCTGCATCATGATGTCACCAGGTGACTCTGAACCCATCCAATCACTGAACAGATGCTTGGAACAGATAAATGTGTGGATGTGCCAAAACTTTCTCCAGCTGAACAGAAACAAAACTGAAGTTATTATTTTTGGACCTAAAGAGGAGTGAACTAGAATCAATGCACAGCTTCAGTTATTACAAATGAAACCTAGCGATCAGGCCCGAAACCTGGGAGTAGTGATGGACTCTGACCTGAACCTTCAGAGCCACATTAAGACAGTTACAAAGTCGGCCTTCTATCACCTGAAGAACATCTCCAGGATTAGAGAACTTATGTCTCAGCGTGATCTAGAGAAACTCATCCATGTGTTTATTTTTAATCACATTGATTACTGCAATAGTGTCTTCACAGGTCTGTCCAACAAATCAATCCTCCAGCTGCAGCTGATCCAGAACGCTGCTGCTGATGTTCTGACTAAAACCAGGAAGACAGAGCACATAACACCAATTTTAAAATCCCTACACTGGCTCCTGAAGTTCAAAGAATAGACTTTAAAATACTGTTAGTTTATAAATCACTGAACAGCTTAGCACCACAACACATTAAAGATCTGCTGCTGTTGTATCAACCTTCCAGACCCCTCAGGTCTTCTGGTTCTGCTCTGCATCCCCAGAACCAGAACCAAACAAGGAGAAGCAGCATTCAGCTTGTGTGCTCCACAAATCTGGAAGAAACTTCTAGAAAACTGTAAAACAGCTGAAACACTGACTTCCTTTAAATCTCGACTAAAAACCCACCTGTTTGGAGTTGTATTTGAAACGTAATCAATTACGAAATTAATAATGGCACTTGACTTAAAGTAATGTTTTGATTGTTGATTCCATGTTGCATGACTTTGTGTTTTTTGGATGTAGAGCACTTTGAAATGCCTTGCTTCTGAAATGTGCTATACAAATAAAATTTGATCGATTGATTGACTGATTGATTTCTGACCATGTGTGAAACTTGTTCACCGATTTCTTGTTTTTAAAATCCCTCCAATTAAAAGTTGTGTATTTATTACAACTCAGTAAAAGAACAGTTTAAATGAAAAATCATACATGATAGTGATATTATTCTGTGTGATGAGTAAATTGTCTTTCTTTCTTGCAGAAACTTTGAATTATTTCTTCTCATACTGTAAAACAATGTAAGACTTCAGACTAAAAGAAATCCTGAGCTGCTCTGAAAGCAAAAGAAGCAACGTTTAAAGAGATTCACCTTCATTGTGTACAGGATATATCCGAGGAGGAATGGGAATTCTGGCTGGAGCTGGAGCTGTGAAAAGATAAATCAAAAGAGCATGCAGCATTACTGGAATAACTACTTGTATTTTAATTTCATTGCTTTGGAGACTTTCAAAGATTTGTGTAAATTCACTTAATTAACACATAAAAAAAAATCCCTTTTACTCAACAGAGATATAAGCTGTTGGTTGCTGTTTATATGCATAGTAAGATCTCTAGTATTGGCCCAAATTAAAATAAGACATAACCCTAACCCTATTACTGCACACCTGTAGGATGGAGAATGGAGACGGCAGCGCCCTCTGCAGAGCCGAGAAGCGAATGCACGCTGATACGATACAGGGTTTCAGGTTCCAGGTGGTTGAAGCAGTAGCTGTTGGTGGACTCATCCACAGTTTCCTGTTTTATTTGCTTGTCTATAAATAAAGAGTGAGAACCAACAAAGATGTTTACTCCAGCCAATGTGTTTTCAGAAACATGTTGAGCACAAACTTCTAGATCACCTTTAACTGACTGCATGACAACACGGTACCCATCAACCGCCAACACGGGCCTCCAGGACAAACAGATACTGGAGTGGTCCGATCTGACGACGCTTATGCTGCTCACACGCAGACTGGCTGCAGGGATGGACACACAAATAAGAGGGAAAAGAAACTAGATCACAGATGAAGTAGAAAACCCGATGAAACCTGTAAGAACCAGAATGAACTGATAACAGGTTTCACATTTTTATTAGTTTTTTTTATTTATAAGTTCATGGAAACTAATGTCATTTTTTGTTAATATTCCCCATTTAAATAAGCCACATCTTGCATATATTAATCTTTGCAAAACTTGTTTGCAAAAAAATAATTGTTCTGTGTTCACTTTTGTGTTTGAAAAATATTTATATATTATTTTTAGCTTCCTGTTTAACAGAGTTTGTTTCTTTGTTTGCGGAACTGAACCTCTGCTGTGATCATAAACCTTTTGTTTTTGATCATTTTTGTGAAAAATTTGCAATAAACTCTCAATCATGCATTAATGTGAAAAAATGCAAACATTTGTTGATGTAAACCCACACCCTCTACTCTTGCTGGCCACTCACTAACACATTTCAGTGGAATCTTAAACATACTTCCAGTGTTATGAGAGTTATTCCCAAGAATATTTGTTACAACACAGAAATAACCATCTGCAAATGTTCTTACTTTTTAGGTGTTGTGTTTGAGGAATAGTGAACATGAGTGAACATGTTTTAGCCCCTTACCCTTTAAAAGTGGTGTTGTAATTTAGAGTTCCTCAAGCATTCTGAGGGTCTCATTTGTGTCAAAATACTAAACTGAGAAATATGGAGCAGTGACAAAATAAATAATAACAAGGGCAAAAACAAAATTTACTACAGCGGAGTATTAGTATCTTGAGTAGCGTGTTTAGGAAACAGGTGATTTGATTAGGCCCAAGTTCACATACTGGTTTTGCCTTGAGCTGAGCCGCTGCCTCCTTCTTTGTTGCGATACTCTGCAGTGACTAAGATGCTATAACGTGTATCTGGCTGCAATGACTCCAGCACCACCTGCTTATGACCACCAGGGACCAACACCTGCAGGCAACAACACAGTTTTTCAGACTGCCAACACAGGCAGGAGGATTTGGAGTTTCTCTCTGACCCACAGTGATTTGTGATTCTTTGGAACAAGGCCCAAAACAGCCAGAAGTAACGCTAAGAGCCCACTCACAGTTCCATCCTGGGTCTCAGCTCCGGTCAGTGGTGTGTAAGAAACCCGGTACTGGAGGACATGAGCATTTGGAGGCACCCAGCTGACCAACATGCTAACTGCAGTTTCTTCTGACACAGATAGACTGGAGGGGCCTCCGCCTGACACTGCAGCAACAAACAACATGTTACACTTTTTTCAGATTCTGCCCAAAACAGAAAAAGAGAAAATCATTTTTACAAACAAGCTGAGTGGAAAACCTGAACATCCATATTTTGTTTGGTAGAAAATACCCCAAAACTTTGTTTAAATCTTCATGTCATTTGTATTTCTATTCTTCCTCACTTTTCTAAAGTTGATGGACTTTAGAAAAGTCCATCAATGTAAACAAACTATTTCTTATATAGTTGAAATGCATGCACTTATTTGTGCTCCTTATAAAAAGAGACATCCTAACAGCTGTGGTTCTTCTTGTGCTAGATATTCTGAAAGCAATACTCTAATTTGAGCCTATAAATTCTGAAGTAGCACCCTGGTATTGGCACTCATTTGCGATTTCAAGATCCAAATTTTCTTTCAATCCCAATTTTAATACAAAAGCCAAATTCTGTTAATATCTCACAGTCATAACTGACTGTTAAAATCCAGAGTTTCAAACATAAAAAAATTTTGACATTTGAAATTCATACATGTTTAAGTTTTTTCTGGAAAATTTCTGAGATTATTGTAAAACATTTTTGAGTTTTTGGTGGAAATGTACTTTTTTTTGGAACTCATAGGTATATATTGAAAACCTTTAGAAAAGTTTGAGAAATAATAAAGACATTTAAAGGGAAGCAAACTGAATTATTGGGTGGTTTATAATTTTTGCACAGTAGAGTGTGTAGATAAATATTATGGACTTACAGGTACTGTATCGAATGGCCACAGCCTCACTCTGAGCTCCATCTCCATAAAGTGCAGACAGAGAGATCTGGTATTCTTTATCCTCCTCCACTCCCTCCAGGATCGCTCCTTCATTGTCTCCGTTCACCTTCAGCTAAAACACACATGAAACCAACCAACCAACCAACCAACCAACCAACCAACCAACCAACCAACCAACCAACCAACCAACCAACCAACCATACATACATACATACATACATACATACATACATACATATATACATATATACATACATACATACATACATACATACATACATACATATATACATATATACATACATACATACATACATACATACATACATACATACATACATACATACATACATTCAGCTGAAACCCACATAAAAGCAACAATCTAAAGACATTTTAGAAGACTGCCTCGCCTTTCCCTCCTCACCTGCCTCAGGTCTCCTTCACTTAAAGAGATCCATTTGATGAGGTAATAGACCACATCATCTGCTGCTGCCGCCCAGCGTACCGTAATTTCACTGCCCGAGAAATTAGTCACCTTGAGATCTGATGGAGAAGGCACCTTCACTGGCAGAGAGGAAAAAGGTGGTGAAAAAAACCTCAAAAAGAAGAATCAGAGACTGGATGTGTGTGTATGTTGACTTACGTGTTGTGACGTTACTGGTGAGTGTGGCAGACAGGCCTTGTGGGAAGTGGGACTGGACTGAAACCAGGTATCGGGACAGAGATGAAAGGCTTTGAAGCACCACAGAGTTCTGGCCTTTTACCTCCATCTGGGGAAAAAAACTATTTCAAACATTTTCACATGCCGAGCTATCTATGAACTAGCATAAATGTGTATTATGCTATTATAAGGTGTCATAGACCCCTACTGAAACTCAGAAAAGGAAATATTTCAACACAAATGGAAAAAATGTCAATAATTTAACATTTCTAATGTTGAACTACAACAGAAGATTAGAGCAACTGTACCTGACATTCTATATCAAATTAATCAAACTGTCATTGATCAGTATCGCTTTCATGATGCTTGAAAAGGAATCAAAGTCGATCAGTGAAGATGTGACATTCCTTTTATCTGCTTAGATAATGATTTCCCACATGGAGATAGATGTACATGCAATTATTTGTACTGAAGTACCTTGAAAGTAATTTCCATAGTGCATGATGTTTGTTTTAACAAAAAACATTGTAAAAGCACAGAATCCTGTGGAACTTGCATCTTCCTTTCTTTTGTTTGGATCTCCATTAATTCTACTTCCACGCATCTACTCTTCCACAATGGTCCACAACTCAGAAGTAAGAAACCTAAGAGTGATGCTCTCCATTAAATTGAGCCTTTAACAATGAAGCAACACACTGGTATTGCTGCTCATATGAAGTTTCCTGATCTACTTTTTTCCTTCTGTTTCATTAAAATATTAATCCTGTTCTTCTGATATCTCACAGCCTTGTGTTTTCTTAGTATGAACAAAGAAAGTTGCTCAATGTAAAAACAATGTACATAGACATATATACAAGAAAACAGCATTCCTGATAATTCTTTAACTTTAAAATGTATTTATTGTGAGCAAAGTGGAACAGAAGACAAATTCCTTGTGGTGAATAAAGCTGATTACAATTCTGGATATCTAGACATAGAAACAGCTCTGCTGTGTGGCGCGTTGATGACATGAGAGATTGAAGCAGAAGTAGGAATAACTGAAAAATAAATGAACACAATACAATTTTACCTGCTTAATGTCACTACCGTGATTGGTGCTGTAGGTGATTCTGTGGCCTGGGACATCCACAGCACCAGGGACCCAGCTCACCTTTATCATGCTGTGGGTTACAATCGGGAAGTGAATTCCAACTGGAGCTGGGAGGGGTACTTAAGGATCCGGAGGGATCCGGATTTAGGAAAAACAAGATGAAGTGAAAAAATGTTTCAGGTAAATAAGACAGAGAGATGGAAATGCTAATGAGAATGCTCAGGGATTCACTTACGTGTGCGGGAGACTGAAGTGACTGGATCACTGGGCTCTTCATCATAGAGAGCATAAAGAGTGACAGAGTAGTCTGTTTCTGGCTGCAAGCCTGCCAGCTCCACCACTGTCTGGCCTGCACTGAATTTCTCCTGTCCATAAATGATACAAAACATTAATTAGGGTTGGAGCCATGTTATCCTCTTCCAAAAAAAATCAGTTTATGATGTACTAATATATTAAATTTGACCCTGAATATGTTGCCTGCAATTATTCCTTTTAGTAGTTAGATACAGAAGCACCACATTTAGGGGAAATGCTTGTAAATTTGCAAATGTTATTTATATCTTTAATGTTTGGTCAAATATTTCTTTGTGGTAAAAATTCTTCTTGGTAATAAATCTTATACCACTGGAAATTTGTTTATTTCCACTTAAATGGTGCCACATTTGGAAGGAAAGCATATTAAGTAAAATCTTCCCTGCCAGTGCCAAACAGCTCATTCTTCTATTAGCTCTTGTTTTTTTTTTTTCTTTTTTTGCAATAGATAATTAAAGTTTGATTAAACCAGACCTATTGGTCGAACTGGGGAGATGGGAGGTTATGTGCTGCTTCATCAGCCTCTTCACATCATAGGAGCGAGTGCTACGGGTCGATAATCATTCAGACTGGTTACTGTGGACCTTTTTGGCAATAGTATGACAATGACCTACTTGAAACATTTTGGTACAATAGCCTGGTTTGGAGAGATGCTTTAAATGTCTGTCAGGACAGAGGCTAATTGGTCCTTGAGTATTTTCTCTAGGATGTTGTCTAATCCTATTCGTGTTCCTTTCTGTCTTGGTTCTGTAGCCATCGGCTCTTTAAAGTTGTAGGCCTGCTCATCCAGTCTTGGCACTGTTTTCAATGTTAGGTTGTTGTTCAGTACCGCAAACCTGCCCTGTCAAGGTCATTTAGGGAGTCAGTGTCATCCTTGCTGGAAGCTTGGGCCCTCTGCCCCCCATTGTTTGCAATCACCTGGATGCCGCCACACATTGCTCGTGGTGTTCAGGTTGTGGAAAAAAACTCTTGGATTTTGCTTTGGCTTCCTTATGCCATGATGTTGTCTGAAATTCTTTTTAACACAGATGACAAATACTCATCCACATTGAAGCTCTGGTCATATGTAGCCGTTTCTCTGTCCATATCCCAGGCTGTGCATTCAAAACAATCTCGTTGAGCCTCCCCAGTACCGTCAGCCCACACTCTCACCTGTTTCACAGAGGGCCTCTCTCTGATCACCATGACAATCAGAGGAGCCCAGATGGGGACATTGTACTGCTCGATAGGCCTATCAGATCAAGAGCATTTGTTCCTCTGGTTGGAATGCACACGTTAATGGAAATATAGGAAGAGAGTTTTCATTTTAGTCTGATTAAAGACCGGCCACTATGAAAACCTCCTCAGGATGAGTGCTTTTTAGGTTGCTGATGGATTGGTAGAGAACATTTAGACCCTCTGTAGGGTTAGGCTCTGGAGGGGCAGGGGTGCTGTGGTGAACTCTTGATGCAAAAAAACATCACATCTATATGTGCCTGCAATAGTTCACCAGAAATTTTTTTTTTTTCAGATACTATTTTACCTTTAAAGATGCATTTTACTATGTAAAATCAACTTTTTAAAGCTTTAACTAATGTTTTAATGTTATTTCCTCATCAAAAACGTATTTGGAGTGTTGCCTTGATTCTTTTAATCATGTTTAAGAAATCCTTTAATTTTACGTGGCAACCACTTTGGGGGCCTAAACCCTTTTCTGGGACTTAACACTGCCTTCAAGATGTAAATCCTCCTTGGAGCTGCAACTCCTAAGCTTCCGTCTCAAAGAGACGTGCAACTCCCCCTCTCAGCTCCATCAGACTAGCCAGCAGCAATTAGCAAACACCTGGTGGAACTGTGCATCTGTGGAGCTCATTACAGGAGCTACTTCTCAGTGCAACGCTGCTAAAAAAAATGTTGTTAAAGGGTTAATAAAGGAGCTATGTAGAGATGACTTCCTGAACGTGGAGTTTCAGAAAGAGCAGGAGTTTCTTAAGGAGACAGAGACCCAATTTCAAGGCATTAAATTACAAAGTCAAATTTCTTTTAAGTTATATTTGTTACATGCAGCATTTTCATAACACAATTGGGTAACTATTGTGGTAAATGTTCTTATTAATAATATTGAAACACTGAATTAATCAGAGAAATGTGCATTTGTCTTTTAGGTATTTATTTAGAAGACCAGAGTAAAAAGAAAAATATTGATTCTCAGAGATCAATGAGAGAGAGAGTAGAAAGGAAAGAGGAAGAAGTGAAACTTAACACATAAAATTCTTCTTTTATATCTTTTCAGTCACGTACATGGTGCCTTATATCCAGCTCTCTCCTATAGAGAGTTTCTCTCAGTCTTTTCCATCTCCGGTTAATCTCTGTCCCTAAATCAAACCCTGTTCAAAGGAGTTTCGGTGGAAAGGAGAAGAAAAATGTCTCCTCTGACACTTCCGTTATGAGTTCTATAAGAAAAACACCTGCTTCATATCAGTTTGTTCTGATAAGCCAAAGTTTATTAGGTCTTAACACTATGTTACCTAATTGTGTTATAAAATGGCACTGTGTCTGGAAAATATATAAAAGTGTTCTTTGCAATATTGATTTTTTAATTTGATTATTTTTTTATTTTAATTTTTGATTTGAGTAAATTCTGATTTTAGATTTTCACTTCTTACCTCCTTTGCATCTTCAGGCTCTCCGTCGCTGAGTGCTGAGTATAGGATCATGTAATCAGTTGCACCAGGAGCTGGACTCCAACTTACTTGCAAAGTGCTGTAAGAGGAGGGAGTCACTTCCAAGTTGGATGGCATAACCAGAGGCACTGAAGAAGAAGCATTAAGAATGACAATGAGGAGAGGACATAAAACAATGTGGCATCCAATATAGTACTCCACTGGTTTATGTTTGTATGATTTGTGTTTGTGCTTTAAGCTGTGTGGATAATTTCGGTCTGCTTTAACTGTTTTGAACATGCTTAACAAAAAAATGGTTTCCATAGTTACCACACAGAGCCAGACAAAGACTGGGCAGAGAAAAAGAGGGCATAAAAAAAACATGTCCATTTTAAGTGGTCTCCTAATTTTTTCCAGATTTGTGCTACCAAATTCAAATCAGCCTCTTAAAACTATGAATCAGAAATATATATCCTACTCAAGATGTACAAAATGTAAAATAAAATCATATTTTGTGTTAGTTTATTTTTATCCTTGTGTTAATTATGATTATAAAACATTTAACCAGTTCAAACTTCCTTCTTTTCTGCACAAACTGAATAAGAAAAAGATTAATTAAATAAAATTTTTAAAGTTGGTTTTACTGTAGAATTATTTCATGGAGCCAATTAGAGCATTTAGTATTGTCTCCTTTTATTCCAATCCTTCTGTCCAGAAATGTTGGCGTTTTCAGTAAAGCAGCTGACATGCAGCAGCACTCTGATACAAATCAATGACAGAGGAGTTTCACAGAAAGATTTACTGAAACTTTCTAGTCTGGACCATACAATTTTGAGAATGTGATTCCTTTTTGTGCAGAAAGATTATATAATCTGCATCAAACAAGAACTCAAAGATATAAATGCTCTTCATTCCACATCCAAACACAGTAATCAATCAGCAAATTTCTTCTTTTTTTTTTTACATCTTTTAATGTACCTAATAAAGGCATTAGTATAAGAGTGCTCAAGCCTAGTCTTCCAGAGCTACAATCCTTCAACTTTCAGATGCATCCCTGTTCCAACACACTTGAATCAGATGAATGTTTTGTTACCAGGCCTATTGAAAGCTGAATAACATTTAGTGAGTCAATTGAGCCATTTGATTTAGGTCTGTTGGAGTAGGGATGCATCTAAAAGTTGAGAATGGTAGCTCTAAAGGAGTTAACGTCTTTTAGCAAAAGCATTCTAAAAGCTCCAAATCCACTTGTAACTAGGAAACCTAAGAGTTCCTCTCCATCTCAGCTAAATCGCGCCTTTAACAATGAAGCAACACACTGCTGTTGATGCTCATCTGATGTTTTCTGATCCACTTCTTTCCTGTTTGTTCAAAACAGTAACCCTGTTCTGATGATGTCTCCCAGCCTTGTGTTTCTTAAAACTAGCAAAGAATGTTGCTGAATGTAAAAACGATAGATACAATCTAAATTATTTCATAACAACAATATAATATGTTTATAACAACAATATAACATGTTTATATTTAAAAATATAAAAAGCATTTTGAATCTGTAGTATTGTTTGTTCAAATTATTAAGGCTGCAATCAATTGTTCTTCATTTTATACAATGAAGGACAATTCATTGTTTAAAATGTCCTTGAAATAAGAATTCATCTGTCAACTTCCCTTCACACAAACAGTGACTTATTGATGATGTCTAATACCAGATCTGTTTGTTTTTTGTCCTAATCTGAAGAGGAAGCCCCTTTCAATTCCCATAAAATACAATATTCATCAGCTATGTCATGCTCACATGTAGTGACAGTTCCTCTGAGGGCCAAGCCAACGCTGCTGGTGTACACAGGAAATATGGAGATGTGATAGAGAGTCTGAGAGGAGAGGCCATCGAGCAGAACAGTGGATTCAGAGCCAGATAAAACCACCTGCAGACACATTTTTACAGTCACATGAAGAAATGTGTAGATTGTTCTAGTTTTCTGTAGCTTAATAAAAACACAATCTACCTTACCTACACTGTATTCTTTTAATGGTGGCAACAATAGTCTAGCTATGGAAAAAATTAAGAGATCACGCACTGAGCTCCACTGAAAACCTCATAGTTATTCCACCAAATATTGATTTCTAAATTCTTCTTGAGTTAAAAAAATTAGTATTGTTGTTTCTAAGTGAATATGAACTTAGTTTCCTTGCATTATTTGAGATCTGAAAAAAAAAATGCAACTTTTTCATTATTTTGACCATTTCTCATTTTATGCAAATAAATGCAAAATTTTTGCTTGGAATTTCTTAGACATGTTATCAGTAGTTCATAGAATAAAATAACAATGTTTAATTTACTCAACTCTATCCCTATAAAATGTACAATCAGAGAAACAGAGATCATTTTAAGTGGTCTCTTAATTTTTTCCAGAGTTGTATAAATATGCAGCTTCTCTGCTTCAGTTTAAACACTCCAGTGGTGCATTACTATCATTGTCACGTAACCAAGTAAACACCACATGGTTAACGCCCTCCTGAAACATACACAACAATAAGATGGAAAGAAATACCGGTTAATATTGGCCCACTTTTATCAGAAGGATACTGACCAAAGTGCCCAATATCGGCTGATATCAGTATTAAAGCCTGTATATCAGCATGCCTAGATGTAGGAGTGTAGTTCTAACCTCCTGTGGACTCTGACTCTCAGCACTGTGGTAAACCACTCTGTACTGCTGGACGGTCTGGACAGGATTGGTCCAGTGCAGCTTCACTTGTCTGGATCCAAGTTGGGAAAACCTCAGATCAGTAGGACTGGGAAAGGAGAGGCCTGGTTGTGTGGTGGGTGCAGGCTCCATTCCTAAAAATACAACAAATCACACCTTAAGATGACATATTTTTCATTTCAGGTGACTGTACAATCACTTTGAGCCCACAGACAAAGTATCTGTGCGTAGGTAGACAGAAGTGTAGGGTACGTTTTGAGATGCCACGGTCCTCTATCCTCCTGCACAGAATGTGAACCAGCCGAGCGACCAGCTTGCTGAGCAGGGGGAAATCATTTACGTTGTAGACGTTCAGATCAACTGGCTCTGATGCCACCTGCCTCAATTCAGCTTCATCAGCATTTTTCACACCTAAAAACACAAACTTATAAAATTTATCAACCTCATCGGCAGAAGAAAAGGTGTCTAAGCAGAGTTAAAATTAGAGTTCATAAGACTAATTTTACAGTTTGAAAAAAAAAACAAATGATTGTAAATTAAACACAGGGGTAATCTCATTAAATAAGAGCTTACAGTGTATCTGGAATGAAAACACTGCATTAAAAGCTAAAATTTTCCTTCTACATTCTACACACTCTACCATAGATTGCATACATAAGCTCTGGTTGACCTCTTGGATGGTTTTTCAATCTCTGCAAGAGAACAACTGAGCTCTAATAACTATTTTAATTTGTAAATAATGAATACCATGGGGCTTTTTGGGACATTTGCTGTTCCCAAAAAGCCCTGTGGTATTGTTAAGAACATTTGTGATTTGATACAATGCAGTCTAAGAGGTCTATAGACAACTCCTCCTCTTTTACCTTAACTGCTTGGTTTCTGCAATGAAAACTGTAAGATCTTATGTAATTCAGTACAAGTGGATTCCAGTCAAGTTGCAGAAACATCTGAGGGATGATCAGTGGTAACATGATGAAGCTGAGTATCCTTTGCTAGTGTGAATACTTATGTAGATGGGATTTTCTTTGTTGTTGTTTTTTTTTATTATTAAACAAATGTGCAACTTTTTATACTTTGTCATTCTGGGATATTACAAATAACAACATACTGTAAATAAGGTAGAAAAAATGACACAAGATGCATGCTGTCAGGATAAACTCAAAACTCAAAGCAATGTTTTTCACTCTCACCTACAGCGATGATTTCCACGCCTGCATTCTTCAGCCGGTTAGCTGCTGCAATGGCATCATCCTGAGACTTGCCATCAGTCAACAGAACCAGGAAAAATGGTGCACTGGCTCGCGCTCCTGCCTTAGGCTTCATGTTTTCCTCCATGACGTGGAGCAGTGCCTGTCCTAGGAGAAAACTGCCTGGTTACACACTGGCAGACATGAAAAGAGTTGAAGCTGAATTTCCCTACCTGTAAATGTGTTTCCTCCTTTGTATCTGAAATTCCTCACTGCCTCCAACAGCTGCTCTTTCGTGGTGAAGTTACCGAGGTGCCACTCAGTGCGAGGGTCTCCGCTGTACTGGGTCAGCCCTGCAGCACACAGTACACTAATACTTGCCCGATTTTTCTCTCCTTTAGAGGGTCTAGCTTCAGATAGAGAACCAGTTCATTCCTGCTGGTGGCCTGGTCCTCACCGATTTGAATGTGGTTTGGTCCAATGTTGAAAGGCGTCACCAGACCCTCCAGAAAGTCTCTGACCCGCCTGAAGTTGGTGCGTCCGATGCTCCAGGAGCCGTCAACCAACAGCATGATGTCTGCCGCCGCGTCACTCTCACACTCATATGGCTTCCTCTGGGGAAAGCCTAAACGCCAAGATACAAAGAGAGATTTGTGTCTAGTGCCTAACAGCTGTTTAGCAGTAATTTATATAAATGACTGCACTGATAAATTATGTAAAACAAATAAAATGTGATTGATGGGGAAAAGTGGCTTATTTAGCCACTTTTATATATAATTATTGATATATATATATAGAGAGAGATATATATATATATATATATATATATATATATATATATATATATATATATAGTATTAAATTAAATGGTTGAATGCAAATCCACCCCACACTTTTCAGATTTCTACTTGTAAAAATCTTGAAAGCCATTTGTTAATTGTCTTCTGCTTCACAATGAGGAGACAGAGGACACGTGTATCCTGCAGCTACACAGGACAGCCTGTCATTATCACTTATCAGTGAACATTGTCATCATGCTCCAAACCAGCACTTACTGCTCTGAAATATTATGTTTTTCTAGCGTGTATTTTTAGACATATTTCATGCAAAGGTTTGCTGCTAAGCTTAAAATTGTTTAGAATAACTTTTGCTTGTCAGTACGGCTGTGTTTTAGGGCCATGCTAATAAAAGAAAAATAATTAAAATAATGAGAACAGTTATAATATTGCCAGAACAAAGTCATAATATTACAACTTTATTCTGGCAATAATATGACTATTCTTGAAATTATATGACTTCATTCTCATATTATTACAACTTTATTCTCATAATATTATGACTTTATTGTTATAGTACAATGACTTAGTTCTTGTAATATTATGACTTTATTCTTGTAATATTAGAACTTTATTCTCACATTGTTACAGCTATATTCTCATATTTCGACTTAAGCTTAACCCTATATTCGTATGACTTTGATCTTGTCATATTAAAACTTTATTTTCATAACACTTTGAGTTTATTCTAATAACATTGTGACTATTCTCATGATATTGTGACTTTATTCTTGTATGAGTCTATTTTTGTAATATGACCCTATAATCATTATGATGACTTTATTCTCATATTATTTTGACTTTCTTCTCCAAATATTTCGACTTTATTGTCGCTATATTATGATTTTATTCTCGTGAAATTATGACTTTTTTCTTGCAATGTTATGACTTTAATCTCATAATATTACTGCAATAATTTAATCTTAATCTTAAAATGAACAATAAAATTCTCCCACAATTTTTCCTTTAATTTTCTCTGCAGAAATTTGTGTATTTCTGTGATTTTGGCAGCTGGTATTTTACCCTGTTTCATCCCATGCTCCTCCTTGTTTTCCACCGTGGAACTATGCCGCTCCTTGTCTTTCTTCCTCTTCCTCTTCTCTCTGGTGCTTTTCTCAGGGGGCTCATCAGGGTATTCGGAAGCGCTTTCTGTGGCTGAGGGCTCTGGGGACCAGAGGTAATGGCAAATACATGGGTGGGGTTAAAGTAAGATAAGACAAGGTTGTTCCCAGAGAAGCTGGGGTAATACAGGAAAAACATCAAAGGGAAAAGTGAGGGAAAAAAAACTAAGTTTGCTTTTAATAAATAAACATTTTCTCTTAAGATAAGCAGTATTTATGGCTTATTTGTCATTTACAAAAACAGAAATACAAAATCTCTTCTTGTTTGTTGGATTTATATCTTTCACATCTCTCACTTGGTGCAGTCTTAACAGTACATGTTTTTATCAGTCACTTTTGAAAGATCCCACAAGTTTCCATGCAAGAGCCTCTTAGCTAAAACCACATGGAGAATGTCTACCAGAAACATCTAATCTCCACCATCAGAAATGTTAGTACTTTTTGTGAAAAGATCTGAATTAAATGGAAAAAATTCATTGTGTTGAACTGTCCAGAATTTGTGTGACCCTGTACTGCTTTTATTGTATTTTGAGTTATTTACATGTTGTATGTGTTTGCCTCTTTTTTTTTCTTTCTTTGTGTTCATGTAACTTTATGTTTAGTTATGATAAGGAAGGCTTGGGGAAAAAAAAAACTAAATCAAATTGAAACAACTTGTCAATTAATTTCTACCTTTGAATCTTCCCACAAGTCTTGTTGCAGAAGTTATATTAAAATCTTTGACTTGTCTCATGTTGTTAGTTCTCTAATCATTTTACTCTGACATGAGTCCTTGGGTTCATCAAAGTATTATTTTAAACTGCTAGCACATAGAACCTGCAGTTGTGATGGTGGCAGCAGTGGTGAGAGTGGGGTCTGGAAACAGGACTGTTGGCAGGTCCAGCAGAACAGCTGTCGAATCGTCCAGGTCCCCTGAGCCCGACCCACCTGGGATCAACTTCCTACGGTTCTCACGGCTACCGCTGCGGATCATCTCCTCCTCTCGCAGACCCTCCACTGTGAAACAAAAAGTTCAGTGTAATTACCCAAAATGGATCTCACACATTCCTTTTCAGGTGCTCGTGGGTAAAAAAAAAAAGCTCTAAAACTTACCACAAAAATACAACTGTTTTAAAATCACCTGATGTTCACATGTTTAAAGGTAAGAGATTCCTAAGAACAGGAATCCAGTGTAACCTTGGTTCTGACTGGGAACAAGACCCTGAGGGAGTGAAAAAAAAATCCAAAAGACAAAGACACATCAAGAAGGAATTCCCAGACCGCCATACTTCCAGCCTGACAGCTAGAGTGCTACAAATTTCCAAGTCAAGGTGTTTTCTTTGTAATGTGCCTGAACATGCTCAAGTCATCACAGAAACCTGCTATCAGCTGCGTGTTTAGCAAGTACCTGAAGGGTACACTATGCTCCAGGACAGGAATCCATCAGGCTGACTAAAAACATACAATATGAGAGGCATTCACAAATCAAGAGGAAATCAGCCGGCATGTACCTCAGATCGGGATAAATTTTACTTCTGTAGATGGTAAAAGAAGACAGTAGAGTTTCTATCTGCACACTTACCCTAATCCTTAAAATATCTTCTAACCCTACTAATTCTGTCACAATGTTTGCCAAAGGCCATCATTAAGGTTGAGTTTGGGTTGTCCAGGATGGATAATTCACAATCTAGGAGACACTAAGCTCATTAAAGTGTATGAAGCAGCTTTAAAATCAATTTAAGAAGGGTGTGTGTGTGTAATCAAAATGTGTTTATACTTAGTGAGAGTGAGACTGTATATTCTTGGTCAACAAAAGGCGCACAGGTTCGCAGAGGCTGCAGTATTTTTGAATATGAGTTATCATCTTTATTTGTGACTTGGCTGTCCAACCAGAGTACCTAGCTGTGTTTCCCTTGACCTCTAAATTGCACAAATCGGAATTTCCGCAATTCATTTAACGGAAACACGTCAATGGAAACTGGTCAATTTTGAAAAGCATTTTGTTAAGACGTTTTTGTGCTAGGATGAGGTGATTTTCTGGGTGAATCGAAATTACTGTATTTCACAAAAATGGAGCTAATGGCGAAAATTCAAACTGGAAGCCCCCATCCCCTCCGTTCATCCATCGGCGTCATGCTCATCTCCGACCTCAGCG
>NW_006800217.1:41705-55274 GCF_000485575.1 Poecilia formosa
AGTCCCAGTTAAATGACGTTTAACTGAAGTCCTAAAAGGGGTACAGGTTTTGTTGTTTTTGTCTTTTTTAATCTTTTTTTTAAATCTCTTTCTCTTCCTCACATGCTGTTTTTAATTTAATTATGTAAAGCACTTTGAAATGCCTTGCTGCTGAAATGTGCTATACAAATAAAATTTGATTGATTGATTGATTGATGTGACGCCAATCTTATCCACCGATATTAAAACTGCAGTCGGTGGACCCCTTGTTTTTAGTCCCCAACCTAATCACTAATGTCAAACCTTTTAAGGTCCATTCAAATAACTGCATTCTGACTTGTGAAGCATTCAGACAAAAGACAGAAATTAAACTCAAGTGATGAAGGTGAATTCATCACTTGGTGAGGAGCTGTTAGTTCCTCACCAGAGAACTAACAGCTGAACACTTGGTAGAGTAGATAATTAACTAATGGATGTCCTGATGATCTTTGCTTGACTTTAAGAGAAAAGTTCTAAAACTTAAGCAAAGTATGATGAAATTGACCTACTCTCAAACTAGACATATTATATCCTATTAAATTACTCTAAAATGTTTCAAAAGCTGGTCCTAAATAAATATATCCTGTAATTTAATCCACATTTGATGAGTTTCTTACAGGTAAATCGCCTTTTTGCCAGAAGCTTCTCCGCCGTCCCGTTCAGAACGAAGACTTGGAGGGAGTATTCCTGACTGGAGTCCAGTCCCGCCACTGTTGCTCGGCCTCGGGTGGTGGTCAGCATCAGCTCTGGTTGCTGCTCTTCTAGAAAAAAAATGAATGATTCATCAATCTGTATTCTGCTGTCCTTTCAATCCACAGTGAAAGCTGCTTAGTTCCTCGCAAAACTATTGACATCTCTTGAATGTTTTTACCTTCTGTCACATTGTCACAAATTTCAATGTAATTTGTTGTATTTAATGTAATAGGCCAACAAAAGGTTGGACGATATGGCTGAAAATGTATCACAATATAAAAGCCTTTCAAATTAGCCGATATCAATAATTGTCAATATTGATAATGATTGATTAGTTTTATGTTTTAAATATCTGAAATACTGCCAATCGTGACCTTCCCTGTTTTATTCGCAGTTTTCACTTCACACCGTTATTTATTTTTAAGCAGTTAGCCCAGTGCTTCTCAATTCCAGTCCTCAGGCCCCCCTGCTCTGCATGTTTTAGATGTGCCTCTACTCCAGAACAGCTGATTCAAATAATTGCATGACCTTCAAGTACTGCAGAGGCATGTTAATCACCAAAATATTGAACCCAGGTGTGTGGCAGAAGGGAAACATCTAAAACATACAGGGCAGGGGGGGCGTGAGGACCGGAATTGAGAAACACTGAGTTAGCCTATGAGGCATGGTGGTGAAACCTGAAACTTCTGTTGCGCAAATTTCTCAACAGGTTGTTGCTAGGTAACCAAAGAGTGAGTGAGTTAGTTGATACCACCAACATTTCTTAGCTTAGAGGCTAAAGTCTTTCCTATGCCTTCATAAGAAAGGCTTGGACTTCTGATAGTCCAACATACTTCCCTCTGAACATAAAGCAGGGGTTGTTTCAACTCTATTTCCAGACTAATATATTTATTAGGGAATCTTAGAAGTTATAACTTTCACCAGTTTAGCACAGCTTGGAAAATATTCTCACCTGACATTGTTCTGACCCGAACTTTGTATCCTTGAACGGGACCATCGGCCTCCTTCCACTTCATCTGCAATCGGTCCTCAGATAGAACGGTCAGCTTCAGACGACCTTGGCGGTAACGAAGATTTGGAAAAGACCAACATTTAGGATTTAAAAAGGATCTCTGTCTGTTGTTGAGGTGATTATTCAGGATTTTTTAAGATCAAAGGCTCAAACTGGGATGCTATCTTGGTTCCTCTCGCTCTCCCATGGCGGTCTAGCCCCTCTCACTTCCTCCTACACAAATCAAATCCCTCTCTTGTTCTGACTTCATCTGCATAATTTCCAGCAGGGGTTTCCCAACAAGTGGTATCTTTCATGTCCCTGTCGTCCTGCCCTCTATCCGTCCTCATCTCCAGCTGCCCCCCATCCGTCAAAGCAAGCCCTGTCCTCTGGACTGGAGCAGAAACAGGAACAGGACGCCAAGAGGGTCAAAGGGCATGTCAGAGCAGCGTCACTCAGTTACAGTATGACAGGGTACTGAATGTAACATGTAGTGGTGTAATAGAGGGAGGGGAAAGCGGAAACAAGGAAGACAGAGGAGAGCAAACATGAGCATGGTGAATCCCAGCAGACTGTTTACAGCTGATCTGTGAACCTCCAGCACTCAACAGCTCCTTTCTGACTCGGATTTACGCAGACCATCTTCATCCTTGGACAAGGGGGCGGGGCCACAGGGGATCTGATGGGTCTTTGCAGAGAAAGGGTCAAGGTTTCAAAGAGAGCCTCTAATAACAATAGCATTTCCAGACATGCAGAAGAAAACTGCATCTGTGCTCTGATTTAAGATTTAAACCTCATCTCTATTTTGTGTCTTACAAAAACCTGTTTGAAAATTTCAAATTCCAAAAATACTTTATTTGTTGGCAGGAAAGATCTCTTGTAGCAGTCTGTACTATAGCAAATTTGAATAAGCCTCTGACTGAAGACCCTCTGTTTTCCAAAGAAAGTCTCATGAAGAGAATAGTCAGGGTTGTCCATAACTTTCTTGATTTTTTAAAGAATTCCTCTTTGCGAGAGCATCTCCAGAGCTTCCACAGTCGAAAAAGCAGTTAAACACAGAAATACGTCTTAAAATTGGTACATTTACTTAAAAATGGGATCAAAATTTCTAGACTTTCTTGTAAGTTTAAAGGATCAAAGAATATTACCCTGGCCATGAACTCCTGAGGACAGCAGCAGGAAGATACTGAGCAGGAAACACAGCATTAGCCTTAGAGACGATGGTCTGGATGCGAGGAGGTGAGAAGACATGATGGAGCCTGAAACAATAAAATAATAAATGTTCAAAGTTTACTTATAGTCTGTTTTGTTTTAATTTTGGTCTCTTCTTTCAATTTATTTCCAGACTCCCAGACATTCCTGTAACCATTTAAAGAAATATTAGTCCACACTTCTCCATCTCTCTATGGAGCAAATGTGCTTTTAAGACACCTGATAAATACAGAAACTTCATCTTTCTTTAATAAGTAATGGCAATGAAATCTGTCTGTTTGTGTCCATCTGAAGTTAGATTTTAAAAAGTTTAGGTCCTGCAGTTAATTTCAATGTGTCCTTGGAAAGGACAATTCTAGAAATAAAAGATGGTGTTATTTTACACTTTTTAGTTGATTGCAGCATGAGCTGATGATGACAATGACTTAGGTGTATACTATCTGCATGTAAACAGGAGGTAAGAAAGAAAAAAAAACAGTTTTTATGCTGATTTTTTTCTGCCTTGTGGTTGCACTGTTGGTGTTTCTTCCGGTTGTTGAACCACTGAAATCCTGTAGCTTTGCAACTTTCCTCACAGATTCGAACCTGGATCACAGAAAGTCTGGAGAAGGTGACACTTAGGAACGTTCTTTTTAGAAGCACATAACATTTTTGAGGTGGTCTAGTCTGGAATGTAGGCCATCTATATGACTTAAATTGCCCTTTAGGTTTTAATGATCTTTTAGAAGCCACAGACTCCGGTGTAAACATCCTTCCTATAGCTTCACACATCCCTGTTTATGGATCTCTGTGCTGCCTTACTGCGCTCTCTGTGCTGTGAAAATCTTTTAAACCACCTTTATGTACATTACTTCCAACCAAAACTTACCATATTCAATGTGATTTTGATCAACAGATCTTTTTTTGGACTTTGGCCGATTTCTCGCTCATTTTTACAATAACAATCTTTATTGTCATTATAGAACCATGCAATCAATTACATGGATTATAACGAAAATGGTGAAAATAATACTACAGGGCATTTAAGGCCCTTATGGCTACCAGGTATAAGCTGTTCTTGAGATTATAGATTACTTGTAGTACCTAAACAATGCTGTTCTAAAAAGTGAAAATGGACTCTTTTCAAACAAGAGATACATGTCATTACTAGAAACCTCCTACAGCAATAAGCAGCATTGAAAGGTCCTGTGTTCAGAAAACAGGAAAAATCTTTCAAAGCACTGACATGCAACCTGAACGATGCTTAAGAATCCCACTCTATAATTACTTTGCTTGTGGTGGCAGAATATTGGAATAGGTCTCTTATGTTAACTGAGATTTGTTCCTTTTGTATGCTTTTGTTTTTAAGTTGAGAAATCATTTTCTTTTTTTTGGACAGTTGGTTTATCGCTCTGGTTTAGATAATGTGCAGCTGGAAGGACAAGGACTTTAACAGGAGCGGCAAAAACAGATAGATTAGCAATGCTTGGCAACAGCTGATGGTGTCATCCAGGACAAATATAATCTCTGCAGCTCTGATACTGAGCCGTTACACAGTAAAAAAATAATAAAATTGTTGACTCAACTTCATTCCTTGTTGCTTTGACTCACTTAAGTTGCATCAACTTTAGCCGCCAAGTTCAATACACCTAATAAAAGCTGTTGCTACGACTTTAATTATGTTGACTTGATTGGTTTTAGGAATTACATTATTATTTTTTTTTTCTTTTTTGTGACTTTTTAACTAATTTCTAAGTTAAGTTGCATTGTTACATTTTTTTCTCTACCAATCATGACAGCTATAAACAGTCATGCAGTAACAGTCTTCAGTAAGAGGCTTTTTCATATTCATTGCAAGACAGACTGCTACCAGAAAACATTCCTGTCCACAGCATCACCATTCACAACGAGTCTTAAAGAATGACAAAGTTACTTAATTTCCCTTTGGGATCAAAAAATATTTTTCAAATTAATTGAATTAAAATGGGTTCTTTGCTAAGTTGCATCAAAAAACTTAGTAAAGTTTACTAGGTGTGAATAGCAAACTGCCTGGGTTTAAACTTAGCCCGAAGACAGATGTCATAACATAAGAGACAAAAAATACATTCCTACAAAATTGCTTAGATAATGGGAGAAAAATGTTCAACCAAAATGCCTCAGAAAGTAACATACTGATCAAGATCACTTTGAAATATTCTAAAAAACAAAAACAAAAAAAGTCTAACATCTTGGAAGCAAAATATAGAAAATAGGAATGCCCCAAGCTTTTCTCCTACCATTATTATTTGATTTTGAGTTTTACAAAAATGTTCTTCCTCATCAGCCGTTTCCTGGATAAAACCCAACTCGTCAGCTTTTCCCATGGGAACTCTACTTGAAAGGATTCAGACTACAGATTTGTCAGTGCTTGCCCCATCGCATACCCTGAAACTTCAGACAGCTTAATGATACACAGGACAAACACTCAAGACTTTAAGTGCCCATGAAAATACCACGCCTCCTTCTCAGTGGGACGATTTCTAACAATACAACAAGCAAACTTGTTATATTGTTGCTGTCAGCACTCCTGTGAACTTTCATTTGCAAGTCTTGCCTAAATATGATGATTTTGCCAAAATTCAGTTATTAAAAAACATTGCTCAAGACCTTAAAATCTAACCAGGTCAAACTAGTGTTGGGAAGATTAGAGAGTTTATAGTTTCATAAAAGCCTGACTGAAGTCAAATGAAAGCAGTAGTAGGCAGATGACCTTTACAGAACTGGTTCAGAATTGTTGATGATTGTTTTCTGTGAATAACAGCACTGTGTAGCAAACTCAAGCTGAAAAACTGTAATGACCTTTCACTGACCCATGATTATGCCTCAGATTGCAAAAAATTATTCCAGACTTGTGAGCAGAGTCAATACAAAATTATTATTTTTTTACGCTTTTTGTGTTTTTTTTGTTTTTTTTTTGGACAAACTTCAACTCATTTTACTTTGGATTTTATGTGACAATACACACACCAGGTACTGCGAAATGGAGAGAGGAAAATGATAAACAACTTTCTCTCTGTCAAGTAAACCATGTTGTGAGTACTGGGTGACATTTGTAAAGTTACACAGTAAAAAATTAAAAGCAATATTCAGCTAAATTTAGCCTGTCATAAAAAAAATGACTGCGTACATTTCTCAAAGTCATATTTTCACTATGTTATTCATGGTGACGTACAATGTCAGAGCTCCAAGCTAAATACTTTATTCACAGGGTAAATACAAATCAAGGAGCTTACAAATTAAATATTTAGTAAGGAAGCTAAATATTTAATCTGTAAACTAAATATTTAGCTCCAATCTAAACATTTAACTCTGACTGAAATATTGCCCCAAATTAAATATTTATTTTGCTAACTAAATATTTAGTTTGAGAACTAAATATTTCACTCACACTAAAGTCGTGAACTAAAAGAAAGTTGTAGTGGCTGTGGGTGATATGCTACTGGGGAAAGTTTCTACTGTTTTAGTCTTTGTCTTGATTTTTTGTTGTTGTTTTAAATCATCTTAGCACATGTTTTTAAAAATAGATCTGGACAGTAGAGAACAGCCAGCAGAGACAGCACAGCGCTGTGACGAAGCTTAGGAAGGGATAGATTATATGGCAAAACCTCAAGTAATAAGGGAATAATAAGTGAAGCAGACAGCAGTCCCATAATAACTATGCAGTAGGTCCAGATTCATAGCTCAAGCTAAAACGACATTTCCCCTGGACAACCATTCCCCTCGTGATACATGATGGCATCAAGACTTGAGCGATCTCAATCTTTTCTCTGATCTGCCTGCTGTGTTCCTTGGTCTTGGTGATGCTGTTTGTTCACTCCTGTTATCTAACAAACCTCTGAGGCCTTCAGAGAAGATTTGCATATTGACGGAGGTTCAATAGTACATAAAGACTTCTGAAGGCAGACAACTGAATTGGGTTTTATTGAGTGTCAGACTGCATACAACTGTATGCCACATTTTAAAACGTGTTAAAAAAAAACCTATGATTTTCCTTCCAATTTTGAATTCTACTGCATTTGAGTATAATAAAAGAACTTTGTGACAAGATGTGAAAAGATTCAATAGGTTTGAATGGTTCTGCAAAGCACATGGGCCTACTATCTTAGTAGACTAAACACCAGTTCATTCCTGGAGCTTAAAGGCCTTTGTAACGCTTGAATGATTTAGCTCAATTACTTATCTCTAAGAAATCTTCTGAGAATGGTCAGCAAAAGGAAGTCATGATAAAAAAAAAAAGATTTTCCCACAGAAAAACTATCCAGAAACTTTAAGAATTGGGAAATTGGGAATTGGGAAAACCTTTAAAAAAGCTCAAATTGGTTTCTTTACAGGAAACAGTTCATAGTAGTTAAATATATTTAAAAAGTTATAATTGTTTTTGAAAACAATTATACTTTAAGAATCGGACAAGGTGGTCAAAAGTAAACATTTAAAAAAGGTCTATTTAAAACTGCAGTCCAAATGCTATTTTACATTAATTTAAGGATTTTAATTGACAAACACGGCCCAGTTAACCTAAGACGTTTTGCATGTTGCGTAGTCAGAAAATCAACTTAGCATAAGTTTTAGTTCATGTTTGAGGCTAAACAACAATAATAACCGAGTACTTCATAGCCTGCTGCTTATGTAAATAATGTAACTCTATGTAGACAATTAAAACTTAAAAGGCAACTGACCTGAAGGCCACCAGGATTCACCTTACAGCTCAAGTGTTGTCCGGTCACGCAGGTGTCCGTTCAGGTGTTTCCTTCTCTTCAACAGACGGTAGAAGCTAAAAAAAGGTCCGGGAAAAAATAAAGGTGTCCCACCATCTTAGTTGCTCTTTGTTCAGGGAGCTGCCAGGTGATGTCTTACCTGGCCAGGTCGACGAATTCCAGGTTATTCCGTCAGAAACTCTCCAAACCGCATTCCACTGGAGGGGATGTCAAAACGATTCAGCAAAACCTGGAAACGAGCTCTCCTCGTGTCCGTACTGGAGAAGGAGCTGGGTCGTCCGGCTGCTCCGCTCCGCCATGGGAGTGGCTCTCCAAAGAATGTTTTAAAAAGTCAGAGAAAGTCAGCCCAGAACGTCTAAGCCAGGCTTCAAACCGCGGCTCTGCTCCAAACCTTTTTACTTTGCTTGCCAACACCACAGGTTCGGTAACAAGTAGCTGTAATTCTGATATTAACACGGCTCAGTGGTAGAGCACGCGCACCGCGTGGAGCGGTAAGTGCTCACGATGATTGACCCTAGTTCGATTCCCAGCCTTGGGAGGTTTGCTACGTTTTCTCCTTCTTTCTGTCCAGCTACTAATGGATAAAGGCCACTAGTGCTATAAAAATCTTTAAAAACATAAAGCAGTTGCTTGTTTTTGTCATTTTTATTTGTATGAAGAGTACGTTTAAGGGGTGTACTGACCCAACTGAAAACTTCATGCCAACAGCAACGAACAAATAGGATTTCGTAGGTCCAACAAAATTAATGCAAAAATATGTGGAAGTAAATCTCAACTTACACATTTATGTTGCAACACAGCAACCTGTTACAGGAAGTGAGAAAAGTAGTTATTCAGAGAAAATTCAACGCCAGAAGACAAGGATTTCACTGCAGAAACGTTGGACCTGGGCATTTTGTGCTTATCTATCCTACCCTGCCTAAAACTAAAACTAAAACAAACAAAAAAAATCTACTTTCAACTAAAGTTTCAGATTTTTATGCAGAGAATTATAGCAAACATCTGCAAGTCCATGTTTGTTAGCCCCAAACCCCCCAATCTACCACTTCACCTGATGTGAAGATCCAATTATTTCATGATTTGGTTGGAGACAATGATGGAGCAGCAGCATGATCATGCAATATATGCATGATCATGCATATATTGCCTTGTTCTTCACCATAATAGACTGGCTCATCAGTCAAATTGCTGCAGCTTATTCATCCACGCAGCCCCCACTTCATCACTGAACATGGCGCCCAGATACTTGAAACCGTCCTCTTGAAGCAGAAATGGGCCCTTCTCCCTCTTCTCCATTACGGACCAATTGAATGTTGAGTCACAGAAGCAAATGACTGAAACAAATTTATTAAAAATTTAAATAAGATGTAAATTTTTACACCCTTTTCATTAGTCTCGTTTAACTGAAAATTATACACATCAAAATCTTTTCATAAATAGCTATGCAAATCACAGACATACTCTTTAGCAAAAATAGCTCATAATAAGGCACAGCTTTGAAATATAAGAAAAAGCCTGGAAAATGTTAGTAACCTAACCAACATTGAACCAAGCTTTAAATTTACAGGCAGAGCGTTTTAAATATTGGTCAAAGTATCCTGATAAACACTATGAAATTATATTTAGGTCTATGACATCTGATAGCTGCTTAATGTCAAGCTGTATGGAAAATATTAATATTGATGCAACAATCAATGGCCAGAGTCAGGAAATGGCTAACTTTCTCTTAATTATCAAGTGGAATAATGAAAAATAATTTTTCCTCACATCCATAAAACACATCAGAACTAAGAACTGTGAGCACTCTTCTTTTAAACACACACAGGATCCTCTTAATCCTATTAATCGGAAAAAGGATGACAACTTTATGATACAACACATAAAATAGAGATGATTATCTAATTTAGTCATTTTCTGTTGGATTCAAAAATTTCACCTCAATCAAAGAACCTGTAATTTTTTTTTTTTTTATCATATTCATTATAGCCCTTAAAAAATAAAAATACTGAATATGTGAAAATTGGAACCAGAATTAATAGGAATATTTTTTCAGAATTGGTAGATTTATGTTACACATTAACTTTAGGGGAAAAAAAATAAAAATTTGTCCAAACTTATTCTCCACTAACTATCAGATTAACATCGAAGATATCTCCAATGTGGCTGATGGATAAGGAAAAAAAAACTCCATCATCTGATGTGTCAGATGATGGAGTAAAGATATAGCACTGTTTCTTCACCTGTCAGACATTATAAATTCATATTTGACTGCATTTGCTACAATTTAATATCAAAATATCTTACTTTTTGTTGCATTTTAAGTCCATAGAGAAATGTATAGATAAGGAAGCAACAACAAAAAAGAACTAAAAGAAAAAAACTAAGAGGCTTGTGTCACACTGAAGCCCTTCAGATAGAAGAAAACAGAAACGAAGAAGCTGGAAGAGCTTCTGTAAAAGTTAAGGAATGAGCTGGGTGCAAGTGGGGTTTTGTCAATGCAGTGAGATTTCTTGCTCCTCCTCTTCATCGTCATAGTCATCAGCAGCTGAATCCTCACATTTATCTCCGTTCTGCCGAAGTAATGGCAACTGCAGCTCTGAACCTTTACTGCTGAGCTGCCGAATAGAAGGAACCTTATCTGATGGGGAGAAAAACAACATGGGTCAGACGCATTTCAAAAAGGGAAAATTATTCATACCTTTGGCAGAATTTGATTTTAAATTTACATAATCAAAGAGTTTCTTTTTGATTGGAAATGGGAGGCATTTCTCAAAATGTAAACAATGTAAAAGGCGCATCAATTCTGAAGATAAAACAATTTCCTTTTTTTTCATTAAAAAATGGCATGTTGAAAAATCAATAATGAACGGAAAAATCTTCACTAGATTACAGAAATAAAACACTTGAGGGTGTTTTCTAGTTGGACTATTAAGATCTGAATAAAACCATGACCTGCATGAAATTGGTACATAGAAGCAACAGTTTTAAAGCTCAGTACATGTTGTGGATGTTCATCAGAATAATTTTGGACATTAAAAATGGATATTAAATTAAAATCTAGGAGATGCCATGGATCATTGATCCTGCAGGGATGTAGGAGGTGGGGGAAGAGGGAAACATCAGACTGGACCAGGCATGGAAGGTAACGTCTTTTACATACTTACTTTTGGAATAGTATGTTTTGAGTCCCACGTGTAAAGAAATCCCACAGAGACACACTGCGAACCCCAGCCAGTTCAGTTTGCTCATTCTGTCTCCCATCAGAGATGCTGCCAAAAGCAGCGTACAAACCTCCTACAGGAAACAACAAGCGATAAATACAAATGGGTTAGATTACAGCTGGAAGACCAGAAACCACAGTAGGTCAGAAGAACAAGAGAAAACAGCAACGTTGCTGCACCTCTTGGGTTATTTTGACAGATGGATGCACTATTAAACAGTAAAGCTCCTGTAAAACTGAACTTAAAGTCTAAATTCTTTTTTTTTTCCCAATGGCCCTAATTCACTTTCATACGAGTTAAACTAAAATGCAACAAAATTTTACGTTTAGAGACGTCTCGCTCTCACACACAACCTGTCAATCCGACTAGTCTGAGAACATAACACTAATTTAACAAAGAAATCCCCTAATTTTAATAAAGTCGTTTAATGTGTTAAAAATTGTTAAAGAATATTTAATGTATTAAACTTATTGATCATTACACAGATCAATACGTCATTGAGCCGTTAAGAGTAAAAAATATTCACGACATTAAGACAGTCCAAGCAAATGATGTTAAGGTAAATGATCTCCATTCTCAAATTAAATTGTAAACCACAATATACACAGAATGTTACAAAAAATCTAAAATAAAATGTTCTTGCTAAGTTTTCTGGCATTTAGCAAATAGAAATAATTTTAGTGATTCTATCCAACTTAAAACAAGAAAGGTTTAGTCTGATTTCATTTCATACAATGAGAAATTAAGTCAAAAGGTTTATTTTTTTACAAACCTTTTGATTAAGTTTATAAAAATATCTGTTTTCAGCCGTAAATTACATTTTCCAGATTTAGGCTTTTAATCAAATGTTAGACTGCACTTTATTACAAAACTGTTCAGTTTGAATATCAGTTCAGAATATCAGTTATTTTCAAGGATCTACACAGAAATGAAGCAAGTTCCAAACCTTGAGAACACCTAATTGAATTTCAAACATTTTCAAGGATTTCAAGCACCCTGACCTTAAAGATTCCTGATATCGACAATGTGAGGCTGGAGGTTTTGGAGACGAGGAGGAACTCAGAAAAGCCCAACCCGAAGGCCAGCGTGCCGCCTGCGCTCAGCGTCATGAGGGAATAGAGGAGTGGAGAGAGCTCCGTCACCCGGAATAACTTCTCCGAAGCACTCAGGCTCAGCGCTGCAGAGAGAGGACGGACACAAGACAAAGATGGTGGACACGCTACAATATTTATCCTAATAGAAGGATTCTTCTTTAAGGTTGTTCTTCAAGCTATGTTATCAGAAAGAGCATGGATCATGGCTCATTTTAGAGAAATTATTTGTTACCACATTAGATCAAATTATCAATAAACATAACATTTTATGTAGTAATCAGTATGTGTTTTGTAAAAAAAAAACAACAAAAAAACAACTGCATTATGGATATGCTTGAAGAAATGTCAGCCAGAATAGACATAAGCATTATTTTGTAGATTTAAAAATAAGCTTTTGATACCATTGATCACAATATTATGCTGGAGAAGATAAGTAATTATGGTATTAGAGATCTTGCTTACTAATCGGTCTCCTGTTACACGGTGACAGTTCTAACAAATATGTCAAAGAAATAGATTTTTGATAAAAGTTATATATTGTTGCTTTAACTATGCTCACCTTCATTGTAGAGAAAAAGGGGAAAAAGTCCAAGAAACATGAGAGGCTGGAGGTGGTACATGGTATCGATGGGATTCTGAAGACCTGAAAAAGAACAAAATATCAAACAAGCTCAGCTGACTTTGTGTTTTTAAAATTCACCTCCAAACTAAATAAATGATAGTTTCATACTGAAAATGACTCAAGACCGACCCAGCTCCGCTTTCTGCATGAGGACCTGAGTGAGGGTCCAGCGGATTCCCCCGATAAAGGAGGCCAAGAGCACCATGATGAAGCCCTCCATGTTGAACTGAGTTGATTCAAATGTAAACATAAAGAGGCCGCTGGAGATCAGCAGGACCACGAGGATCAGGAAGGGGTTCTGGTTAAAAATGGGAAAGAAGGAACAGACAGACGCTGTGGTGAGATTAGAATTTGTGTGTGTTGGAAATGTTTTGATGACTTTCTCAGACTTCCATTTTTCAGTAAAAAGAAGACTGTTATTATTCTGTACTAACAGAATGATAAAGCATTGACTTGATGTACTAAGAACCAAAAGGAAAAAAACAAGTAACATTTTGAAACAGACACTTATTGAAGGAAGAAACTGCATAATTCCAAAAACTAAAGGAGGCATTTGAGGGAAAAATATTCCATCATTATGAAGATTTCTGGGACCATTAAAATGTTTTCTAATGGTTTCTAATAGTCTTCCCCCTGATCATCGTCAAATTTGAATGCAAGAAAACTCTAGTACTGTGGGATTTGTAAAGGATTTCCTGAGCTGAAACAGGAGACAGAGCTTTTTATGGAGGTAAATTAGGGCCATGCAATTTGTTTACATTTCTTTTAAAACTGAGAAAAAGATTTAAATCTGAAGAAAAAAAATTCAAAAGTACTTTTCAGACTAGTAGTTTTGAATTATTATTATTAGGCCCGAGCAGCTAAGCGCTGCGAAGGCCTATTGTTATTGTGCTGTAAATTATTATTGGGGCCTGCCATAAGCAATGCATAAGGAGAGCAGTGACTGACCTGCGAAGCAGGTCAGTAACTGCCTCCATGCATTGCA
>NW_006800217.1:55573-80477 GCF_000485575.1 Poecilia formosa
TCTGAATTTTTGAGTGTAAATTAAAATCTTTACTATGAAAATTGAAATTGTTTTTAGAAATTAACTATTAACAACTTTCTTCATGTTTTTTATTTTGGACCATGAGTGAGATCACCATGTGCGAAGCTTATAGTCGTCGGTCTCGGATTGAATTTCAGTTACTTTGGGTTTGTACCCTACTTATCAATGGTGACATATTGTCATAATATGCCTGACAATATTTACAGTTACTGTGTTGTATTGGTAAGACATTTATGTCAGACCTGCATATATTTATTTGTCATGTAAAATATGAAAAGCTGGGTTTAAAGTGATGGGCACAGTTGGCAGGCCCCTTAAAATTTCTGCAGGAATTTTCTAATTATTATTATTATAGTTTAAAAATGTATTTTCATTTTCAAATGATTTTCTTTTATTTCAGTTTCAATTTTGTCTTTTTTTTTGGTACAAACTATGTGGTCCCAATTTAGCTCCATACATTTTGCTTCAGGTTGGTACATTAGTACCAGACTGAAAACTTTTGTCATCCAGTGATTTCATTCCACAAGTTGATACATTAGTGGAACAAAATCAGCCCTAAACAACCCAACTGTCACACCATTTACTTATTATATTTGTGCGGCTACTTACAGACAGTACAAAAGAGATAAAGAATAAAAAACTTTTCCTCTTGTTAAAAGTCATTATTCTTTGTTTATTTTAAGCCACTTATGGTCAAAATAATTTGAATCTGTTTCAAATTCAAATAATCTTTGCTCACCGGCTCCTCTAGTTTGAACACGAGAGAGAAAAAGAGAATGAACAGCACTGCTGAGGACTTGGTCATGGTGTACCTTCAGCCGTAAAGAAACAGACATCAGGATGGGACATTGCAACAGTTCAGGTGACAAAGCTGTGATGCTCTTCTCCTTTAACTTACAAACTAATGGTGATGAAGAGGAAGCTCCAGTTGGAAAGTCCTATATCCAGTGCTGTTGCCAAGGCTGCAGAGAAGATGAACATGTTCACTACTTACAGTTACAAGTCAAATGCACTTCATGTACATACAGTATGCATGGCCACGAAACCGATATTATTACACTGGACATAGAGGGAATATACATGAATAGAACATGATTTTCTAATAAATGCACTATAAGTCTCCTGAGCTCGTCATATGAACTACTTCTCAGTCCATCACTGAGTGGTGATGGACTGAGAATGGTTGTAAACGGCATAATGAGAAGCATTGATATGATGACGGCAGAGTTGATATGATGACGGCAGAGAGTCGAAAAGAGAAGCAGTTTCTTAAAGAGACGGAAGGAAACTTCCAGGCGTCAAATTACGCTGTCAAATTTCTTTTAAGTCAGCATTTGTATACCAGCTGAAGGTAACGGTTACTTGACTCAGAGATAAAACAACAGTGTGTGCCTGAAAAATGCATAAGGCTGCGTTTTTAAAAAGCCAGACCTGCCCATGTCGATTTTGGCCATTACTGATTTGTTTTGCAAGAAACGTTGTTAAATATAGCGACAAAGATGTTAAGTTGGTGACAGTGGGGTGACTTGTTAACTGCGCACGACGTGACCAAGTGGGCGGGTCTGTCAGTCAATCCTCTATCACAGCAGAGAAAAGGGAACAGCCACTGATTTTCAGACCTTTGCTCAGGTAGATATGATCGGTTTCACATCAGCTGATACTTCCATGTTTAAATGTGTGATGAAACTTATCAATTTAAATTTTAGTCAAAAGATTATTGAAGAGGGGGGAAAAAATCAGCAAACATGATAAGGCCTGACCTTCAACCCCTGGCTCTAAGAATTGATGGTCAAAACATTTCAGAGTCCAAAAGTAACAGGAGCTTGCCTGTTGGAGCCACTTTACGGAGGTAGTCTTCCCAAGTCAGAATGATGCGGGGTTTCCCTGTCCAGCACTGCATAGCCCGCCGCGCCAGAGCTGACAGACAGAAATTGACGCCAAGATGAACCAGCGTCATGAACAAGGGATAGTGGAAGCCCTGAGGAAAACAGAAACAGATGGAATAAACTACAATGCCTCCCAGTCCCTGAGAAATGCCAAAGATCCTACATGATGGTTATTTTTTTTATCTTTATTTTTTGGAAATATACAGATTCAGGGGATTTTTAGGCCATTTTTCACAAACACTCATTTTGGAGCTTAAAAGATGACAGCAGGGCCGCAGCTAGCCCTGAAAACAGTGGCACTTGTGGCGCATAATGACACCTGCCACTGGAAGTGCCATTAGTGGGTGCGGTGTCACGATTTGCGCCTGCTGTCTCTCAAAGATGAGCTTATCATGTAAGACCATGTTCAAATTTAGAGTAAAATACAACAGTAGCAGCTCAAAAGTTGGAACACCCCCTGCCCCCCCGGAAAAAATAACAAGATGCATTCAGGTAACACATTTTGCAAATAAAAACAGCTTCAAAGGATATCTTTTAAAAAGGTTTTATTGTCTCTAGCGGGCTTTATTTAAGTGTAGTTAGACGGTCAGACTAAGGCCTCTGTATGTGGATTGTGCTTTACCCCTGGTAAATTACTACTACCTTCTCAGTATTTGAAATTATTTTCAAATACCAAATGGCACCTTCGTTGGCCTGCCCTGGCCTAACTTGCATAGTTTTGCTTCCTCTTTCTAAATATATTTGTACTTTTGCATGTTATTTGATCTCTTTATATGCAGATTCATTTTATTTATTGTTTAAGACTCAATATATGGTGGCTTCGTTTACTTACTTCTCAGTTTTTATCCAAATAAAATGGAAGATAAGTTACCAGTCTAGCAACAACAAACACAAGTTGCATGGAGGTTCTTACTTTCATCAGCCATTTGTTATAGAAGGTGATGCCTATGGAGAAGACATAGTAGAGGAGAACCAATCCGACAGTGCGAAGGCCCCGGAAGAGAAACTGGACCGGCCACGCCATACGGAACCGCTAATGAAGACAGACCACCATCTTCAAACAAACTCTGGACCCACCCATAACTGTTCGCTGTAACCGGGACAACCTGGGTTTGGAGAAAAAGAGGGAAAAAGAGTGAAGTAATACTGAAAGTTCAGAGTTAGTGATGATAGCGCCAGCTGTCTGTCAATCACGGCAGACCCACTCCTTAACAGTCCGCCGGCGCACGAGCCAGCCAAAAAAAAGAAGGAAAAAAAAAAGTTGAGCGGTAGAGGACGAATTCCTCTCAGAGCGAACCAGTTCTCGAAGTTAGACCTTAACTATGAGATTTAGCAATTCCGGGGTGCGCAATTCCGGGGTGCGCTGGTAACAAACTGGAAAGACAGATGGACACATATTCTGAAGGCATATTCAGAGATAATTTGCTTCTTAAATCACAACCCAAAGATGGACCGTCGATTCACTGCCTTCAGGAATCATTCTGATGTTGGTTTTTAAATGCCAATCTTGTATTTACATTAACCATAAAATCAATATTATGTGTACGACGCGCTCGCTCTGGAACAGAGCGGGACATCCCGAGGATGCGCCATCGTGTAAATGATGCGGATCCAGTTCATTTTCCAACTCATTTTTATCGTGGTTTGTGTTAACAGCTGTTAGACAGACTGAATGCTTTAGTACTTAGTTAGGCTCTATTAAAGCAACATGTGCTCACAAATTATACACGCCGACAGCAGGTTAAAAACATTAAAGTAACAGCTCAACAGCACTTACCATCTGTTGTGCGACTACATGTCTGTGTTGTTTTTTTTCCTCGTTTTCCTTTTTCTTCTTCTGCTCATATTAAATGGCGCTTGGCAAACATTGTGCAAAGGTGTGCATTACCGCCACCTTCTGAACTGGAATGTGAACCAGAATGGAAACACATGAAGTTGTTCAGCTGAACAACTATGAAGTAGTTCAACTAAACTGTAGTGTTCCTCTTTATGAAACTTACACTGGCCTCCTCGGCTCTGAAACTCACTTCCTCCAGTCATTAGGAATATAGATTTTCTCCCACTATTTATGTCACAGCTCAAGACACTGGCTGTTCAAACTGATTTCACTTTAAACATATATTTTAAAGTGTTCTCCAACCTTGTTTATGGACAATCTATTTTTAATTAATTATTTTATTGATTTCATATTCATTTATTTGTTCTTTTCTGTAATGTGACCCAGAGTTTTGTTGTACAATATCTATAGAATTTCTATTATAACATCCTGCCTTGACAGAGAGTGAGCAACAGACTAAAACTTAATGTTTTCTACCCACATTAAAGCTAATAAAGATGGGAATCAAGTCACCAGTATAAACGGATACTTTACCCCTTCTTTGATTCGAGAATTTGTTGTATTTCAGATACAATAAAAGCAATTCCTACCCTATTAACCTATTTACTGTCTCTGGATTCTGATTGCCTCTAGATTCAGATACTGATTCCCTACTATGTTAAAATTATTTAAATTATTCAACGCTGGCGACCTGTCCAGGGTGTACCCCGCCTCTCGCCCGAAATGTCTCCCTGGAGATAGGCACCAGCACCCCTCTCGACCCCACTAGGGACAAGGGTGCAAGAAAATGAATGGATGGATTTATTTCAACGCTATACCAGTTGCAAAACTCAAAGATTTTTCCAAGTTTATGTCCTGCTGCACTCCAGTCCGACAGGTGGCGATAGTGCACTGATAATCTGTTTACAAGTAGCCTGTGATTATACAAACAGGAAGTAGTAATTCAGACGCTCTCCGTGCTGTTGTCTTGCGTTTCAGTTGAACAAGGCAGCTATGTAAGAGTTGTCTTTTTTGTTACGCTTTTATAAAGTTTAATTGACTTTAATTATATTTGTCTTTATTTCTAGAGTAATGGCGGAGGAGGAGGACGAGCCTGGCTTCGAGGAGGAGCAGGAGGACGGCTCCGGCGGGGTGGACGCCGCTGGCCACGGTAGAAGAAAAAGGCTATTCTCTAAGGAACTCCGCTGCATGATGTACGGCTTCGGTGACGACCAGAACCCGTATACAGAGTCGGTGGACATCCTGGAGGACCTGGTGATCGAGTTCATCACGGAGATGACCCACAAAGCCATGTCCATCGGGCGGCAGGGCCGCGTCCAGGTGGAAGACATCGTTTTTCTGATCCGCAAAGATCCCAGAAAATTTGCCCGCGTCAAAGATTTGCTGACCATGAACGAGGAGCTGAAGAGAGCAAGGAAAGCTTTCGACGAAGCCAATTATGGCTCTTAACAGACATACATGTGGACACATACTGCTGATACATCTGATTACAATATTCGTTAATTTTTTAAAAAATATAAAAGTTAAATATTGCATGAGTCTGTTTTTTTTTATTTGTTCAACTTGACTTCCTCTCTTTCTCAGTGGCTTAGCATCATAGATCAATACGCAATGCCAAAATCTCTGATATTTTATAAGTTTGTCGGTAACAGTTTGAATAAAGTAAATTACTTGTTCTTTTTATTTACTTTTATAAATGGCCAATCTATGTACAAAGGTACCAGTTGGACATAGCCACACAGTCAGTACTCTTAACACTGGTTCCCAAGACAGGAGTTGATAGGAGCCATGTTTAGGGTTCCATTAGTGCCAAAAATATGTTTCCGTGCAGTCTGTATATCTGTACTGATTTGTCTATGTGCTCCATATTATGTGGTATGCTGACCTACAACAGTTCTAAATGAAGACTCATGCTCATTTATTATTGCTGTAGGTCAGCATACCACATTAGGTGTGGCACACAGATGATACATGGACACCTTAGACACAAATAAATATTTTGGTGCTAATGTATCCCCATACTGTTGTGGGGCTTAATATGATTCCCAGGAAAGACAAAAAAATACAAAAGAGTTCAGATCTTTGCAGTTGACAAGATTAAAACCACAACTGACCAAAAGGTCTGTTTGCCAAATAACTCCCAAGACTTTTGGGAATTTCTATCAGTTCCTGTGTGAAATTCCTCCAACCAGAAGACGTACACCTCTGTTTGGGAAAAAATATACTAAATGTGGGTTTTGTAGTGTAATTGAAGTGTTCCGAACCACAACTTGGACAGACTTTTATTGTCAGTGTTTGGGACACTCAGGGTTTAGGGAACAACATAACAGATTATATTTAATGTTATTCAGTGCTGGTTTCCATTCAAACAGGAAAAAAACAGACTTTAGTGTAAAAGATGTTTCTGCTGACCTATTCTTTGAAAAGTGCCATTGAAAAAGTACTATTTCTATGCTTAAAGAGTTCAAAGTAGTCTGAGATTAACCTGCCTGGTCACAGCCAGGAATTATAGACAATAACTCAATTAACAAACACTGAACCTGAACTTCTACACTCACGACACCGTTTAATTTTTTTCAGCCGGTGTACGCTGGGATGAGCACAAATTCTGAAATTGACAAAAGTAAAGAAAAAAAAAAGATTTTATTTAAATTCCTCAAAACAATTTTTTTTTTACACAGACCATAAATATGACAGACCAACTACCAGTGAGCATGTGTGTTAGTTCATTTATTCTGTTCAAGCAAGTTACTTCTTTGTACAGTAAAGTGTTTGAATTCCTTGGTCTATGCAGCAGGTAACAGGCTGCCTATCTCTCTAGAGTAGATCTAGATCACAGCTTCACCAGCAGAGAGGAGAGAGGAGGGGGGGCTCGCCATGCATGCAGATGGTGTTTGAAGACGATCTCCTCACTGCAGCCATGCTGTCCATTCGCAGCATCAGCACAGCAAATATGGCAAACTGTCTGCGTCTATCAGCAAGTCATGTAGCTCAGCTAGCGACCCTCGCTCCAAAGCGAGGTGTCCTAGCTGTCTGTTGAGGATGTCTGCAAGGATGGAGGAGGCTGTGAACCAGGTGGACAATATGTCTTTGAGTGCTTCTTTTTTTGTGTGTGTGTGTGTGAGTCACTGAAAGAGAGGTAAGGGTAGAGTGTGGTGCAGATTTATTCAGAAAGGGATTTTTCACAGGAGGTTGGAGGAATGTCCATTGAGTCCTATTTGTTTTACTGCACATTCTCCATCATCTTGAGGAATTCTGGAAAAAAGAGACAGGAAATTTTACCCAACAGGATCAGCAACAGTTGAAAAGTCCAAAAGCTGCAAGTTTATTCATTTAACCCAGATTCTGTGTTTCCGCTACGTAGCTAGAACAGGCTAAGAAGCTACATTTATGCCCACTTCCACTTGTGATTCAACATTAACATTTGTTTTAGCTGTATTAATTCAATATTGGTTCAATATCTCTGTTTTGTATTCATTCTTGTTTGTGCTTCTACGTTGCTTCATGTGCCAGCAGATAAAGACTGAACCCATTCACAAATCATTTATTTTTCATGTTTTCTACTGTTTCATTGACAATAATATAATATATATCTTACTGACATAAGGAAGGACCAAAACACTTAAATAAAGGGAAATGGCCTGGCCTTAAATCTCCAAGTGAGAAAATGTATCTTGCGAGAAAAGAAGCAAGCATAAACCCCTTTGATCTAAGATGTGTAATCTAACTTAGATTTCACTTTTTGCAATGTTTTGTTCAACCAACTGCCATGTTCTAGCCACAAGTGTGTTACCAAGACAACCCAGATTGGTTATTTTATTACCAAACCAAAAATAGCAGTTATGTGTACCCCAAATTGTGTTATTTTTAACCATTAGTTTTTATAGTGAAGCAAGACTCTGTAAATCAAGTCATAAAGTCAATGGACTGGAGCAGAAAGTTAATCTTGCAAACTTCAAAATGATGTAAAAGAACAAAAACATCTCTAGGCAGTTTATTATTATTATTATTATTATTATTATTATTATTATTATTATTATTAATAATTATTATTATTATTATTAGTAGCAGTAGTAGTATTAGTAGTAGTAGTAGTAGTAGTAGTATTAATTGATCTATTGTTCAAAGATCAAGATCAACTTCTCCACAAGGAATATGTCATATGTCATGTTTATGTATCTCTCCCATCAACCACTTACCGTCAAAGTCCAGCATGCCGTCGGAGTTCTTGTCTCCGTCCTTCAACAGCTCATCAATTTCATCGTCTGTGATGGTTTCCCCGCTGCTGCGGATGATCAGTGCGAACTCATCTCTGTCGATGTATCCATCACCGTTCCTGGAGGCAAGAACGAGAAAATACAGAATCCTAAGCATAAAACAGAATGCATCTTCATAACAGTCTCTAATCCAGACTCCAGCCGCAGTGGACGCACTTGTCGAACACACGGAAACACTCTGCCAACTCTTCCTCGCTCTTGCCGGCCTCGTCCTCCTTGAGCAGCCTCACCATCATGACCAAGAACTCCTCGAAGTCGATGCTACCGCTGCCTGAAGGTTAGCAAAACAAAAACAAAGGGAAAAAAGGGGTAAAACCCCGAAATGACTGGTTAGATGTTGCGAGCTCTGTTGGACTACGTCTGAACACTCCCGAATTCCAAATTAGCCAAATATTAAAAAAAAAAATAAATTATTCAATGATGCATAACAGAGTCAAGCTGCAATTTAGAAACACCCACATCAAAACATTTATTAACTTCTATTTATCAGTTTGCCAAGTGATTAATGATGGCAGTGCATCCATCGCTTTTGTGCGTAAAAGTAAAACAATTGCGCGTTTTGCTCACCATCCTCATCGACCTCCTCGATGATTTCATCCAACTCTTCTCTTGTCGGATTCTGGCCCAGCATCCTCATCACGGTACCCAACTCCTTGGTGCTGATATCACCGCCACCGTCGGTGTCGAACAGGTCAAAGGCGGCTTTGAACTCTGGATGTAATAAATATGAACAAATTGTTGGAGCTGGGCGCAGAATTTGGCTAATAGACATTCATTAGGTTGTGTGATTATAACTTCTAAGCATTACATCATCAAGGTTGGACATGATGATGTCAGAGAATTATATGTTTTTTTTATTTATTTATCAGAAACATTACATGTTGCTATTGAAACATATTGATTAATTGCTGTTTTTGTGTTCAATTAAACGGGCAAAAGCCCCTCCCCATTTGTCTACCTTGAAATTTTATGCACAATGGGCTACTTCTGTACTTTGTGTGTAGTAATCAATAATGAAGAGAGATTTTGTAGTTTATTAAAACATCAGCTATTTGAACAACATTAGCTACTTTCTTTTGGTAAAAAAAAAATAAAAATCCCACCTAAACTTTTTGATGGGACAACATCTTAAACATTGTAAAAACATAAGGAACTGCTATAGATTTGTGGTAGAGAAGGTTTGTGTTGGAGGAAGTGTAAAGTTTGAATCTGGCCAAAGTGCTAATGCTAATTCGATTGCTAGCAGAGCTTCCTTAACCCCTGAGACAGTTAGTTGTTTCCAGAAAACAGCACATCAAAACTGTGACTGTCGAGGTTTACATCTCACCTAGCTTGAATTGACTTTGAAAACATATCACTATTTCACTGAGGTTTTATGCTCAAATTCTTAATTTTTTCTTTTGTTTGTTTTGAGGGGCTGCGCAGTGGCGCAGTTGGTAGAGCTGTTGCCTTGCCGCAAGAAGGTTTTGGGTTCGGTTCCCGGCCACGGTCTTTCTGCGTGGAGTTTTGGGTTTTCTCAAACATGTGTGGTACTCCGGTTTCCTCCCACAGTCCAAAAACATGACTATCAGGTTAATTGGCCTCTCCAAATTGCCCCTAGGTGTGAGTGTGTGTATGCTTGGTTGTTTGTCTCTGTGTTGCCCTGCGACTGACTGGCAAGCTGTCCAGGGTGTACCCCCCCTTTCACCCGGAACGATAGCTGGAGATAGCACCAGCAACCCTCCCGACCCCACTGAGGGACAAGGGTGTAAAGAAAATGGATGGATGTTTGTTTTGATGAGTAACTGATTCTAGACTTATTTTTGTTAAACAGGCATTATTGCAACAATTTGGTGGAATCTAACTCATTTAAACAATGATCCAAATTGTCACACTTGTTTTTTTTTATTTTTTTTTATTTTTTATTTTTTTGACTAATTTCTAGCTGTCTGTTTTATCAGTGTACTCACCAGCCAGCATTTCCTCGCTCAGGTAGGAGCGGGCCTCTTGTTGTGCGTCAGTCTGCAAGAAAACAGGGGTCACTTCACTCCAGACTTCATTATTGGACTCTATAAATCTGTGTTCAGCTGAATTGTTCTTCAGTCCACAGCAGTGGAGGGGACTGTCAGAGTCTGCTCTGACAACTTATCAATCATTTTTTTGACACCAGATAATTGATTGATAGAAAAAAAAAAATGCTTAAAATACAAACAATAGGAACCATTTGTGTAGAGTTGTAGTGAAAAGTAAGAATTCTTGAGGTAAAAAACTACTGTAGAGATGAAATTTAAGCTTTCATCAGTTTGAGGGATTTATTTCAGGTTATGTTTGACATTGTTGCTCCTATGGGTCACATGGTGCATCATAAATGCCCCAGTCTCAAAAGGACTTTATGGAGCTTGTTGAAAATTAGTCCAGCTATTTCAGGCTCAACACATTACACTCCCTGTATATGGCCCGGAGACATCCAATCCCCTGGAATCTGACTCCTAAGCAGAATCTGCACTTTCTCAGCTGACACCCCATCCTGCTCCTCACCAGCATGCAATGCTCAGCATTAGGAGTATTTGCAGGAGACTAACCTGTTAAGACCAAAATCAATACGTATTTTAAGAAGTCGATCAAAACATTGCGCAGATTATCCAAATTAGCAAATTAAAAATTAAAAATTATAGGTGCAAAAAGTGCAAAAATAATCAAAAGAGCAGGTAAACATCTACTGGAAGCCAAAAGAAAACAGTTGCATCTCAACATCTCAGCCAAAGGATCTTTTTTAATTATTCCATCATTACTACAGAACTTTAATATGACTCATGGCTAACTAAATGCCTGATTCACTAATAAACACTGAACACCGTAGAATGGTAATTTCCGCAATAAATGTCTCTTACCATGTTTGTGGATTATGCTTTCCCCCCCAATTATCCGACGTGAAAAGATAAAGGAGTGGTCAATCCGTGTGCACCCCAACAGAGAGACTAGACATCAAGACAAGGTTCAGACACACTTTAAACGGGGGCGGCCAGGCCCCACCCACTGCATCTCACAGGATTCCAGATTTAGTATCCTGAACTTTTAGGGTTCTGGGGGGCCAGGGCCAGGCCAATCACACCTTGGAGACTGACGCTCTAGGTACATGAAGCGACGCAGCTCGGAACAAAGGAGGCCTTTTGATTAATTCTGAAATCGTGGGAAAACAGAGGAGAGTCAGAATCTGAGGAGACGCAAGAGGGATCGTGGAGGGATCATATCCCAGCATGACGCTGATAAGAGCTGATGGAGCAAAGACAAACTGAAGGGATGCTATTAGAACAGTGACAGCGCTTTGTATTTTAAACTTGTGGATCCTGATAATCTTGGCAACAGGTTTAATGTGATGACTATAAAATAACAGAGCTCTGATCAGCTGGGGTTTCCGGTCAGGCCTTGTAAACACATAAGGGTCGACAAGGGAGGTGGAGGTCTTCAATTGACTGAAGTGGGTTGTTGGTTTTGTGATGATGAGCCTTCAACGTGTGCAGGGGCTGGGGACCCATCTCCCCGGCTATGACCCCTCCTTCACTGTGCCATGAATAGCTGATAGATTTTCAGCTGAACAGGGGTGCAGAGAGGCAGAGCCCCCCACCCATTACATCCAAGGCCTGAGAAACCCAACCTGATGGTCCAAGTTTGGCTTCAGTTCCTGGGAGGTGGGGGGCGACTTCACATTCAGAACAGGAGGATATTGAGAAGTTGGGCAGAAGAGATGGCAGGGGAGGGTTTTTAAGAGGTAGTTGGGGGGGTTGCAGGCTATAAACCCTGAGGAAGACCAGCGTTGACTCATCCGTGTTGTGACTGCCTGTTTTATGCCTCTGATAGCGGCTGAGACCTTGGTCTCCTTGTTGGGAGACCTGCTTGTGAGCCAAAGTCATCAGATTTTATTGTAATCAGATATGACGCCTCAGAGGTATTAAATAATTATACAACAATTACCTTAATTTACCTCAAGGTAATTGTGCAGCAGGGAGGCTTTGATTGAGTTGAAAGTGGTGACAAAGTAGAAAGGGCTTGAATTTCGTGTGACTTCGTGAGACCAGCTACAGTCATATCTTCTGGAGGTTACATAGAGAGTTGGGATCAGGTCTAAACGTCCCAGCATCTGTGTTTCCATTTAGCTTAAAACTGTGCTAATTGGAATTACAAAAATTAAATTTGCTTCATAGAAACACTGCAATTTTTCAATAAAATGTTTTTGCTCTAGGATGAGGTGGTTTTACAGTTGTTTCGATAGTAGTGTATTTAAACTGAAACACCTTTTTCGCATCACGCCAGTCACATGATCAGCAACTGGATGTGGCTAGTGCCAAAAAAGACAAAGAAAACAGGAGTGGTAAGAGGAGGATGGTGCGGCATTTTTTTTAATGACTTATGGTGCAAGCAAACTTATTCACGTGATTTTAACTGTATTTCTTATTTTATGGAAATGCTGCAATTATGAAATTATGTTGTTTTGACATTAGCAAAATGGAAATAGAGCTAGTGACGGTGGGAAAGGTAGGAAGACGCTAAAACCTGCCAAGTCACCTGTATGGTATGGATTTAGGAAAATGAGGAAAATAAGCATCAGAGTAAGGAAGAAGCTTGGTTTATTCATAGAGCAGAGCTAGTGGTGCGGAAGAGACTCTGGTCTGATGGTGAGCAGGATGAAAGTGGGGGGTTGAAGCCAGCTGGTGTTGCATTTCTGGAGACACGGCAGCTGCCAACAGGACAGCTGAGGGGCCGGCGTAAAAAAGCGTCTTCGTCTTTAATGGTCTGAATGTATATTTATAGAAATCTTTAACAACACTCTGAGTTTTACATGAGAAGAAAGAGAGGAAGCGCTGACTGAGGGGGAGAAGCGTGGAGATGTTTAATTCAACTGGGTTTTTACATTTTGTTAACTATCCATATTTGTAGCATTTAGTTTCTTCTTTGAGGTGTTTATTTGATTTCTGAGGAAGCAATGCAGAGCTGGGCTCATCACTGGACGTTCTCCATCATCTTGAGAAACTCTGAAAGGAAAGGGAAGAGATCAGAGTGTCCATTATCCATACCAGCACAGATATTCAGACCATGCAGGGAGCAATTAAGCAGCTTTATGTTATGTTCAGCCCATCATTTACAACCCACACATTGTGTCGATAGAAGTATGAATTATGAATATTTATTGCATTGGTTTCACATTTTTTGTTGAAATACATTTGGTGTATTATTATTATGCATGCTACCCACATTCACTAGACTTTTTTCAGCTTCACTCGGTCATACATGATTTCTTAATAAAGCTGTGTTTGTTTGTAAGAGTACCTCAATATCTTGTTTTACAAAAATATTCAATCCTTTGTTACCTCATAAGTATTCAAAGTTGTTTTTTTACAATGACAAGTTTTGATGTGTATAATTTAAAATTTAATTTAATAATTTTTTTTCAGCTGCACATTATTTTTAAGTTTCAAATCTTTTATTTTCAGTTCCATTTTTCTGTTCAGTTTAAAAAAAGAAACAAAGGCCCAATCTAGTAATGCAATTTTCCATTTGAAAATGTTAACAATCTTACCATCAAAATCAATTTTTCCGTCTTTGTTTGAGTCTGATTCGCCAAACATTTCATCAATGTCTTCCTCTGCAACCTGCTCTCCAGTCATGTGGAGGATATCTCCAAATTCTTCCCGGTCAATGAAGCCGTCTCCATTCCTTCAAAGACACAGAGAAAATGTGTTAAACTATCATCTTCTTATTTATTTATTTTTTTTTCATATCACCACACAAGCAAACAATTTACACGTGTCTTTAAAGGTCAGGAAATTTCTATATCATGATTTTTATATCCAAGGAGCAAAGTTCGTGAACTATTTTGAATCTCAGTGTAACAGCAACATTGTCAAAAAGGTGATTTACTTCAAACAACAAAATATGTATGAAATGTTTGCAGTCTATGAGTGAGATGAAAACTTTCTTCCATCACATTAGAACGATTCATTCAAACAAGTTAAGTCTAACTGTATTAACTCTCTGAACTCTGCAGAAACTTCAGTTGGCAAATAAGACGTGTTATTTCTTCATTCCTCAGTATTTAACATGCTTATATTTCAGTCTGGTGGACCTTAGGGTTTAAAATACTGAATGCAATGTCATACTGTCATACTTGTCGAAAATGCGGAAACATTCTGAAAGCTCCTCTTCACTCTTTCCGGCCTGGTCTTCCTTTAGCTGCTGCACCATCATGACCAGGAACTCCTCAAAGTCGATAGTACCACTGCCTGAGAAGACATGGAGTCAGTGAGACACCAGGGGGGCAACTTCAGCTAACTCTCACCCCCAACTAAACAAAACACAGGAAACTCCCTACATAAAATAAATATAAAACAATGGAAAACTTGCTCAAAGTACAATAGACAAATTACTTCAAATTTTTTTTTTTTATCAGTGTGCATGGATCACCCCCTCCAACCAATCAAATGCCTCCCTTGGAATCTACCTATATATCAATCAACAAATCAAGTTTATTTGTATGGCACATTTCAAAGTTATAAAAACAAACAAACAAAAAATATAAAGTCATAAAATTACCATACAGTCACCAATTGAGAAAACCAGTAACAAATATTAAATTTTGATGAGTGCCATTATTATTATTATCTTCATCAACACACATCATATATGCTTGTCAATGTCCCATTTACTTTGGTTCAAAAGCAACTCTAAACTGGTTTGATTTTAACCTTGATTTAAAGAAACTCATTGTTTCGGCTGTTTTGCAGTTTTCTGGATGTTTGTTCCAGATTTGAGGTGCGTAGAAGCTGAAAGCTGCTTCTTGATGTTTGGTTCTGGTTCTGGGGATGCAAAGCAGAACCAGAACGGAACATGCGGAAACATTCTGAAAGCTCCTCTTCACTCTTTCCGGCCTGGTCTTCCTTTAGCTGCTGCACCATCATGACCAGGAACACGGACACATTCCTCCCAGCACCACCCTCTTGATTTCTTACTTGGAGAGGCACAGTGAGCTCCACGTTGCACACAGACTGGAAAGATGATTGCTCGGAGGCTTTTCTTTTTGCGTGTCAAGTTCAACCATTTGCAGCCTGTTACACTAACTCATGCAGCTGCGTGTGCTTTGTAACAGTATTTATCATTTTAATTGTACGTCTTTGATGGTACAAAGATGTACAAGAAGGTCTCAGGTCTGGAAGGACCTGAGACCTTCCAGAGCTCTCAGGTCTTCTGGTTCTGATTCTGGGGATGCAAAGCAGAACCAGAACCAGAAGACCTGAGAGCTCTGGAAGGTCGATACAATAAAAACAGATCTTCAGTGTATTGTGGTCCTAAGCCATTCAGTGATTTACAAACTAACAGAATAATTTTAAAGTCTATTTTCTGAGATACAGGGGGCCAGATCAAATGTGTCCAACTCCAGTTTTAGCAGAATTTTCAAGTCTGAAAATTCTCCTTTGTTCATCATTTCTGATCTATATGATCAGAACTGCTCAGGAGCCTATCACATCCTGAGCAGTTCATCCAACACTTCTGATAAGATGTGTAGGAGCAGGAAAACATCTAAACCATGCATGACACCGCCGTCTGAGCAGTCATGTATCACTGTTTGGATTTTTGGGCGTAAAACCAAAGTACAACAGATTCCATACCATCTTCATCCACCTCCTCAATGATGGCATCCAGCTCCTCTCTAGATGGATTCTGGCCCAGCATCCTCATCACAGTGCCCAGCTCCTTGGTGCTGATGTCACCGCCACCGTCTGTGTCGAACATGTCGAAGGCGGCCTTGAACTCTGACCAACAGGAAGAGAAGATTGAAATTCAGACAAGATGCATTTGCTGCAATGTTAGTTTTTTTTGGCCCCGTCTCTCTGGAAGCACAGCATAAAGTACATTTTTTTTTACTTCTGATGGTTCAAATCAACAGGTTATTCTGGAAAACTGACAAAATTTACACAACTGTACCAGACCTGAAATCATCTCCTCGGTCAGGAAGGAGCGGGCGTCAGTTTGGGCGTCAGTAGGCTTGGAAGATCGTACGAAGCCGGAGAGAAGAGGGAAAGGAGTAAAAAACTTGTTATTATGTGTTTTGAGTGGTATCAAAGTAGTTATAACATTATTATACAGTAAGTTGAGTCATTGCATTTTGGCTTACTGCAAAGAGAAAGAGACGCTTAAAGTCACCTGAAATTATCACTGAGTAAAATTAAAAATGTACAACAAAGTAATGAAGGTAAGAGAAAAAAGAACCAACAATATGATTATGATGAAGCTTTTTGTCTATAACTGATTGTCATGTGGGAGATGTTTGAGGTTTTGATGGAAGTCTTGAAATTTAAAGCTATTTATTGTGATACGTCAAAACAAAAAGCTATTTACATTTTCAATATCAAACTGTAATTCCTTACCAATTCTACTGCATATTCAACTTCTTTGAGCTCCTCATCATTACATGTCACTTGATTTGATTTGTTTTTCAGTCACTATAAACATTTACACGCCAAATTCAAAAACACCTAATAACTTATAAGCTGAAAGGGGAGCCAGAAGGAGAAATTTATTATGTCCACACTTTTATAAAAGTTAACAATTAACTCAGCTAATTTAATTTCCAACACAATTTCTCATTTTTCTTTTTTAAATGAATCTCAACACTTTCTGAGTAATCAGTTAGGTAAAATTAGCCAAGTCGAACTTTGCTGAGGTGTGATTAGATATTTAACAATGTGTGTTAGTTTTTACTAAATAATAACCTTTTCATCTATTGGCTCAGACTTATATTCCATCTGACATGGTAGAAGGATTTTTTTTTTCTGGGTTTCTCCTCACCTAATACCAGTCAACTTTGGGTTAAAAGTTAGATTTTAACAAGATCTCATTTGATCCAAGAACAAAGATGAATTAGAACTAGTTTGGTATCACTTCCAGTATCTCTGGCCTCCTTTTAAAAAATTGTCCTTTTCTGTAAAACAGCAGTCAGGCTGAAGTTTGCTCTGCAGCTGTTTTATCTTTAAAATGGTTAGATATTTGAAAGAACCTGAACCTTGGGAAATATACTGAATCAATGAAAAGTTAGAGAAGTTTTCATACAAACATTGCTTCATGAATGTTGTATGGTGAATTCCCAGTTGGGTCGAAATTAGATTTTTTTCCAGTCACTTACTGTGCTTGAGGTCAACATTCCATTTAAACCCAAAATAATGTCAAAGTTTCAACCATCTAACCCAAACTGTCACCCTTAGTTCAATTGATATTGATCAAAATGTTTAGGCACAACCCAGAAAACCACCCAAAGCTCCAACCAGTCATAAACTGGAGCACATCTGATGACAGCATTATATCAAATGGACAAGCCCAATGCCTAATGGAGAAAAAGTTTATGGTGAAACGTGATAGAAATTGAGTTATTTTGGCCAAAATGACATCTAGAATGTTTGAAGGAGCCAACCCCCTCTCCACGGTTGAGATTCTTCCCCAGTCAGCCCCAATCAGATTGGTCTCCATTTGCAGATCCTGCGGGATTACTCCCTGTAATTTGGAACCACCTCAAGGGTGATGCATATTGGACCTTGCCAAGTTTTGTGCATCACTTGATGAGCGAAGGCGGTACTTCCAAACTCCTCAAGCACTACATCTCATCTACCACTTTCAATCCATGACAAGACAATACTAGTAGTTGGTGAGATGGCAAGCTGCAAATCGATAATTCCCTGGTCAAACCATTCGCTCCAATCCTTTTGATCAATTTTGAATGAAGAGCGCATGCAGCATCAACTTTATGGGGCAACCTCCAACCAACAGACATACCAAGAGATTTTAGAGAAACTGGCCACCCGAGGATACACAATGACATCATTGGAGTGTCAACCACAGCTCCTGTTGATCAAGGTCCACTGATGTTGTGACAATGGAGAAAGGGCTAAAGTGAGGCTTTCAGACCAAGGCACACTGTACCAGTCGCCAAGCATAATAGTAGGAGCATCATGTTGAGTGTCTGTTTATTTGCAAGTGGTCTATTGCAAAAAGTGGATGGAATAATAATTTTAAAAAGTCTATAGTTTGTATGGTGGTGATGCGGGTTATAGTATGCAATTGATGTAGCCTCAGTCCTCTATGTGGCTGTCATGGGTTTGATACCCGGTCTGTTGACCTTTGCCACATGTCTTTCTCTTCTCTCACAACCCACTTTCCTGTTGACTGACTGTGAAATAAAGGCATCTAGAGTAAAAAAAAATCCCAGCAAAAAGCAATAAAAAAGATATCAAAATTCTGCAAGCAGACACTTGAACCATTTTTAGAACGTAAGAAGCACGCTAATATTATCTTTGGAAATGGATCAAACTACAGTTGCACTATAAAAACAAGGGCAGTAAAAGAAAACCTAACAGTTTATACAGGCTCTAGATATTGTCCCAGAAAGATAGGCCAAACATCCAGAATCAGCCATGGGCTTGTCTATGGCTGCAAATAATTTCTTTTCATATTTCTTAAGGATACTTAACTACACATCAGTAAATTTATACATACATATATTGTACATAATCCTGCATATTTATAAATTTTAATTCAAACTTGTGAGTCTCAAGAAATCAATTAATTTGTCTGTTTTATAATCATTCCCCCTCCTAAAGGAATGGATCAAATCAGTTCTATGCATAAAGCTATAGGAAGGTATGTGGTTTCAAAAACATACGCCTTTAGATTTTTCAGTGAGCTGAGTAAGTTGTAAAGATGCACCACAAAAAAGCCAGTGTTGGAACGATTAGTGACCAAGGAGCAGGATGTTTCTGGAAATAACTTTCTATAACAAGACGTCAACTCTAATCCTGCCGCAGTTGGCTCAGCTCGTCAGTGTTGGCTCTTCAAGTGGAACGCCATGCAACTTCAGACCTGCTATTCTTCATCTCCAGAGGGATATGTGAACATACTAGCCTCATTTAAACATTCTAAAGCTTGGAGCTTACTTGAGTACCTTCTAAGCTTGTTTTACATTTTATTTGCATCAAATAGGTCGATAATATCAAACTGGGATCTGTTTGGTACTTGTACAGCTCCAGGAAAGATACTTTACAAATGTATAACTCACCTCAATTTAGTGTGAAAACTAAATTGCCAACTTTTCTAGCAGCCAGTGACTTATTTTTCGATTTTCCTGAAAGCATTTTAAAAAACTTTCAGATGATCATACGAGCCTAGCCATCAGTTCACTTTGAGCTATTTTTAAGCTGAGACTTGGATGAGGATTTGAAAGGGATTTTCTCAAGGTGACTGTCCAAAATTAGAAAGAGAGCACATCTTCTCTCTTTACTCAGCTGTGCGCTTTTATCTTCTCATGGCTCCCTCCTGTATAAATGATGATTTTATGTAGTTCAGCTACTACAGGAAACAAAAGCAGATTATATATAAAGAGCTATCAAGAGTTACAGAGACTTAACCTTTAAAGAGAAGTTGCAGGAATAGTTGTGCACTCAGAGGATCTTTGTTTGCAGCAAGTGTGCGCCTCAAATAAAACTCAAAAGAATTTCAGTAATTCCAAAATCTGAAAACCCAACTGGTGTGTAAATCCAGCCACTCTCCAGAAAAAAAAAAGACTTGACGTCCTAAAATTTGCTAAAACCAGTCTTCTTGAAATTATCATTTCCATCTTCTGGTTTCTTGTTTTAATGCCTTCAAGATAAATCCTTGAAGATAAAAATCTTTGCATATCTCCTTCTGTCTTCAGGTTCTTACCATGGTTCTTGGTTTGGCTGATCAAGCACTTGTAGACACAACAGGCAACAATAAAAGAAACCTTTCCCTCCACACAGTTCAGGTGGCACTGTGCCTTTCTTTCTCCCACTCCATAAGTACCCTCTGTTCCACATATCATTTTACTAAAAATGATCAGGATTGGGCCAGAGAAGCCCTCCTCATCAGAGCTGACCAATCAAGTCCAACTTTAGATTGTGCCCTGCTACAATCTATTCCCCCCTTGTGTGTAACCCTCTACCACCTCTCCATTCTTAGATGGCAGATAAGCCCACTGACATTTATTTAAAAAAAACAAAAAGCGGAAACACAGGGCAAGCTTCAGACAGCTGGAGCTTATTGTCAACTGAGCATCTCCTTAAAGTTGGACTCTAGATTTCATGTGCTGTGCAGGAACTGGAGGATGCGCCCACTCGTATAGATTTACCAAAATATGCAGGGATTATCACCTCTCTGCAGGCACAGATTCTTCACCCCTCAACCAATTCCAGCTCCGTTGACACGTCCATCTCCCTGTTTTGCTGTCCACACTGCTGCTGACTTACTCTTGTTTCTACAACCTCTGCAACCTGAGGAGTGTTGTGCTCTCATTCAGCTGTGCCACACATTTTATCTCAGTTTAGCAATTTTCCTTCTTTGCTTATTGACAAACAATAGAGAAGAATAAAAATCTTAGATAAAAATAAAAACCTTCTTCCATAAAAATACGGAATCGTCCCGTATTGGCTGTTAAATGTCATGACCTGTATTGAACCAATGCAAATCATACTAATAGAGTAACAGTATAGAAATATTGTGAAGAGAAAGTGTTGATTTGTCGTACATTTAAAAAGTTTGTTAGGTCTCTCTGTGTAGGAAAAATGCTGATATCTTTTATAAGTACTATGTTATGTGGTCAATATTATTTCACTATTATTTTGTCAATGTGGTTTGGCAGTTTGGATAACCTGACTTCTTATCAAGCTATAAGAGCGAAGGAAAAACATGCTAACAAAAATGCAGCAGACACAGACCTGCAGCCCATAGTGGCTCTTTGGTTCACTTATACATTAAATGATGAACTATTGACCTGTTTTTTGTTTCATTCTTTTTTAAGTTCTCCCCATGAAAAAACACCACAACCCTAGCTCCCGTGGTAAATTTAGTCTAGGACCAGCCTCCAAACATGGCTCCTAACTCCTTATATATTTTTTGATATTTGTAAGGATGTCGGTTTTGTGTATTCATTAATTAATTTAGTTTCCATACTGTTGTGTCTTACCCCTTATTATTTCCACCTGTCTCTCGTTCCCCTGATTATTCCCTATGTATTTAACCTTGCCTGTGTCTTTGTTTCCTTGCTGGGTCCTTGTCATTGTTGTAGCTTACTGAGTCTGTGTCCAGTTCTCATAGCTCACCTGTTGTTCCTGGTGTTTTGTTCCTTGAAGAACTACGTTAAATACATACATTTTATCCTGGGTCTGATTACTATCTCAATCCTCATTCAAAAACAGTTTCATGGTCTTTAATACCAGAATTTGTACAGAACTTACTTTTGGCTGTCTGATGACATAAATTTAAAATAATAAAACTGATCAGTTTTTCAGTACTTGAGTACAGCCATAAAATAAAGAGATGGCAACACTAGTTCACAGGTGTGAATACTTTTGCATTGGACTGCAAAAAAAAAGGTAAAGGTACCTATCAGGGGTAGTGGGCACACTTTTGCTCATCTGCTAATGTGCTAATTTTTAGCTTAGGACTTTTGCTAACTTTGAAAAATGCTTAGTGCACTTCCATCCGTCCATCCATTATCATACATGCTTATCCCTGGTGGGGTCGTGAGGACCAAGTGGTCAACGGGTGAAGTCACTCTGGACAGGTCACCAGTCCATCGCGGGGCAACACAGGCACAGACACGACAAACAACCCATGCACGCACACACTCACACTAATCAAATATTTTGATCAACACATCTTCTTTTTCCACTCCCACCTTCTCTCTCACTCGTCTCCCCGCCTCTCCCAGAGGACTCCAGATTCCATTCTGTTCATCTTAGGTCACCCCCCTCTTTCCGAGTCAATCTGGTAATTGAGTGACAGCGACAGCTGAGGCTCTGCCCGGCCCAGGACTTCCCACAGTTCCCCTCCTCTACAGCAGGGTCAGAGAATGGGGTGTGGACAGGTGAGAGGGCCTGTTTTGTTAAATAAAGACTGAGAGAAAACTGTTTCTCTTGTTGCTGTCCTCACTGCCCTCTTTTCATCTTCCTGCAGTCTCCTTTATTTCCTCATATTCCTGGACATTACTTTGAGGAGCAGCTGCTCCCTGTAGACAAACACCACCTATATAAAGCTAAAGGTATGCAGCTTCTCCTCCCATTCAGCTCCATGATCTTCTGTTCTTATCATTTTTGCTCCTCTCATACGCATTTTGCTCGACAAGTCTTTCCTTTGTGATTATACTATTATGTGAATTTGATTTGTAGCCCTCCAGTTCTAAGTTGCAAACAGCAGGGGACAGACTGCCCCTTTTTTAAAGAACAGCCTCAAACCTTCAGCTCTGGCTGGTTCGCCTAACAGTAACTATTTGCCAGATATCCCATAATTTTTATGATGCTGTTTTCTTATTTGTTTTTTGTTTTATATGATCCACTTTTTCAGATGCTGAGGAATGAATGAGGAGTCTGTATTTCTTTAAAAACACTTCCAAGGTTTCAGCTTATAAATAATAATATAAAAAATAATAAACATGCTAAAGTCCCAGTTGGTAAATGAGTCACTAAATTAGTCAGTAAATCTGCTTTGGAGCTTAAACTGTTCATATGTGGGTTGAAGTGAGCTGGAAGTGTTGTCACACATCAGTTTTATAGGAGGGTGAAGCCAGAAGGTGAGAAACATTTGTTGTACAAATTGGGATTAAAACGGAAAAGAATCAACTCCTCGCAGACAGACCTTGAACCCAAAACTTTCTTGGTCCCGGACAACAGAGCAAACAACTGTGCTGCCATGGAGATTTGGAGTCAGTCTGAAGTTAATCACACTCCTTCTGTGTCTGTCATCATCTCATGGTGACAGACAGGATGACGGACAGTATTATTTTTCATTGATTGTTATTTTCATTGATATCTTCATTGATATACTAATGCATCTCAGAAAATTAGAATATTGTGTAAAAGTGCAATATTTCTTGCCAGTCACCTCAGAACACGAAACTCATATTAGAATAATCACATGGTTGTTACTCAGCTTGCAGTGTCTTCCAAGTGTTTGTTTCTTGTAATTTTGATTATTATGGTATACAGATAATGAAAAGTGTTTCAGAAAAGTAGAATACTGTGAAAAAGGTCATTAATGGAAACTCATGGTGTCACATCTTGAAGTTGCAAGAAATATTACACTTTTGCACAATATTAATTTTTTTTTTGATGTACTACTTCTGGTTTTCCTATTTTTTTCTGTAATGCTCCCGTTTCATCAAGATTTCCTTTGCTCCTGTTGGGAACCGGTGATTGGCTCTTTGTGGGGATTTTCTGTTGTCTGCTGCTTCCCTCTTCATCCACTAGATGGTGCCTAGAAGCTGCCCTACCTGGAGGGCGTGCCTGCTGACTGGCATCAGCACACCTGTGATTACCGGTAATCACCTCATCATCCACACTCATGCGTCGAAGTGATAGTCCGTTCCTCATATACGGAGGAACGCACTTCATGCGTCGAAGTGCTCGTCATGCGTCGAAGTGCTCGTCATGCGTCGAAGTGCTCGTAGTCCTGAGTGTTTGCCAGTAATGGTTCTCTGCGCCCATCTGTGCCAGTTCTCTAAGTTTCCTGATTCTACTTCTCCTTCAGGTGTTTCCTCGTGACGCCTTGGATTTTTACCCACTGGTTGTCCGAGTCCCTTTTCACCTCCGCAGAAAAATCAATTACAGTTCCTGGACTCTCAGCTGGCAGTCAGATCGTTCCTCGACTCTCTTCATCATCTGAACTTACCTGTCCGCCCTCCACCGCATCCTCCTCCATCAACCACCAAGACACTGTCTGTCAGAACCTCTCACCAGAACCTGGATCATTTCAAGGAACCCCTGAAGAAAGAGACCATAACCCTGGAGACCACAGTAACTTCCCCCTGGCGGAAACTCTTCTCCGTCAAAGTACAGACGACCCCAGCTCCAGGACAAGAACCACACAATTGCACATTTTATCATTGTTAAAATAAAACTTAATTTATCTGATTACTTGTTCTCCTGTTTGTGTTCTGCATGTGGGTTAAACAACTTGAACTCAACATGACAGCTCCAGTTAGATTGGATCCTACTATGGTCTACTGGTTTTATTTCTGTTCACATCTTGCCATATTCTGTTCATGCCCCTACTACACTGTAAAATCGAATTAGCTCACCTTACTTTAAAAAAAAGTGCAAACGCATTTGATGGGTATTTTCCTCGAACCTTCATTAAAAGAACCACAGACAACGTATATGAATTTTATGACAAAGCTTTTGCAAAAGAAGTCTCAGCAAACTGCTCCTCCGAGCCGTTCTTTGAGCGTTCTAAAGACCCTTGGTTACAGCTTGTCTTTTATTATCAAGCAAAAACAGGGAGGTTAGGTACGGAAGACAGCAGAGACAAAAAATACTACTGCACAAAGACAGTTTCTAAAATAGGGAGTATTCCGGTTGATAAGGAGGCACCTGTGGAAAGTAATTTAAGGTCTGGGAAACACACAGATAACTGTTTCACAGGAAGACGAACAGGCAGATGGGGCCTCCAGGTCAGTTTATACACACATAAGGAAGAGAACACTTTAAACTGAAAATCACAATAGTACTGAATGTTGATTAACTATTGATTAACATTAGACTGAATATGAACTAAAGTAATAACAAAATGATAATACCAAAAAATCTCTAACAGCATTACCTCAAAAAAAAAATTAAGTAAGCCTAGTAAGTATACCTAATTTATTTTAAAAGCATCACTAAATGAGGTAGTAAAAGTGATTTAAAAAAAATTAAGTTTATGTAACTTTAATAAACCAGTTTTCTTGATTGATGGCTTGTCCTTCATCTATTAATTCTTTTTTAAGGTTCTATTGGTGCTTCTGACCTTTATTTGAGTGAGGTCAGACAGAACCTAGCTCAAGTAGGTCCTGTCTATTAATCAAAAAAGGA
>NW_006800217.1:81320-83230 GCF_000485575.1 Poecilia formosa
CCTGATCTTCAGCGACCTGCTCCAGACCGTCACCTTCGCTCCCGCGATCATCCACTCGCTCGCGCAGCACCAAACCATGGCGTTCGGCATTTATTGCTACTTTCAGTACGTCGTCGGCGGAGCCACCATCTTCTCCAGCCTCACCACCATCACCTGCATGGCGCTAGAACGGTACCTGTTCGTGTGCTACGCCCTCCAGTACACAGTGACGGTCACCCGGGAGCGCGTGAGGAAAGTCATCGTCCTCATCTGGTTGTACTCTGTTGCCATCGGCGTCGTCAGCTTGAGTCTGGTGCTGAGTAAGGGAAGGCAGGAGAACATCCCGGACGTCACCGTGGGGCTGCTGTGTGAACCGGACATCATGGAGCAGCACGTGGGCTCCCCGCGCGCTCCTGCTATATTCCGAAAAGTGGCCGGTTCCTTCACGCTGCTGCTCTGCCTGCTGGCACACGCCTTCTCATACTTCAGGATGTACCGCAACGCCAGCAACGCTGTTGTGCCGTTCAACGAGAGCAACACCGCGGCGCGAAGGACAGTCCTTTTCTACTGCGGGATGCTGTTCCTGCAGCTGCTGCCGCTGCTCATCAAGGTTACGTCGGACGCGCTGTGGGAATTCAAGGGTACCGGCGTCATCGAGCTGTCCGCCGGGTCTCGGGCGGACTGCCTTGCCGGCCCCTCAGCGACCGCGGCGGGGTTCCACGTGTCCCTGCTAGTCATGCTGCTGGTCCCACCCTGCATCAACCCTCTGGTGTACGGACTGCGGAGCGTGGAGCTCAGGAAGGCGCTGCTCAAGTTGCTCCGCTGGCGCGTGGGGCACAGAGGCGACCAGGAGCGGCCGCGTGGGATGATGTGACTCAGGAACATTGTGCATCCCAACTTTCCTGACGCGGGATAGACAAGCAGACTCTAAAATCTGTAAAGAGACAAAAGGTGGCATAACAAACCACAATAATAAAAATGTATTTATATCCATACTTAATTTAATAATAATAATTTAAAATTTAAATATATAAAATAAAAATATAGTTGCAGCATAATTTATTACATACGCAATTAAACAATCTTGTTTACCTCAATTAAAATCTGTTGAACCTATCTACAGTTATCTATTTAATAAATCAGTGATTCTTGAGAATAGGGACAAAACAGCTCCTATGGATAAAGCACAAAATTTTAATAAAATATACACAAAATATAATTTTTTCAAATATCTGACTAAATTAACCTGGGTCATGTGAGCACAACAATGTATATTTTCCTGGTGTTTGCTGAATTTTTTTATTTTTATTTTAAACATTGTAGTCGGTGGATGATGCCTGTAAAATCCCTTGTCCAGGAGCAGAACTCAATACATTATAATAGTTTAAAACAATTAAAGAAATACTAAAATTATATATTATGACAATTAAGTATACGTAGTCATATAAATAATTATAAAAGTATCAATAAATTGAATTAAAAATAATTTTTTATATATTTTCCAACTCCATTGAAATGTGTCCCTAGTTTTGTCAACACCGTCAGACATGAAAAGAATGTAAAAAAAACAGGCATTATTCGGGGGCACCAGAACTTCTGAGGACCCCATGACCACTTCCTTTCTCTTCCTTTGCTAAGAGGGCTAGTTAGCTCTGGTTAGCTTATGTTATTCTTTAGTTTTTTCTTCTTTTTATTCCTAAATTGCTTGTCACAACCATGATGTGTCAACACCATAATTGACAATTTACAAAACTTTTATGAAATTTTGTGAAATAAATGCTTAATTTTAGTATACTGTAAAGATTTCATGGACCTGATGAGCTACAATATGGCCTCCTTCAGAATAACATCATATAAATTGAGGTAGTTTGGCATTTCGTCAACTCCGTCAGATGTAAACCCCATCAGAGTTTTTGTGACTCTTTCAGTGA
>NW_006800217.1:83752-84854 GCF_000485575.1 Poecilia formosa
AAGTTTATGTAACTTTAATAAACCAGTTTTCTTGATTGATGGCTTGTCCTTCATCTATTAATTCTTTTTTAAGGTTCTATTGGTGCTTCTGACCTTTATTTGAGTGAGGTCAGACAGAACCTAACTCAAGTAGGTCCTGTCTATTAATGAAAAAAGGAAGATGACACGCAGTAAAGGTCATCAGGCTGGGACTCAAACCTGTGAAAGCCACACTACGGGCTAAGGCCTCCTTACATGGGTTGTGCTTCACCCCTGGGCCACCACAGCACCCGTCTTTCCCACTTCACAGAATTACTAACCACATCAAATATTTGAAAGGCATAATATATACAAAAACATTCAGTCTGATATAATATACAAGTCTCACCCTTGACCATCACTGTTGTTTGCAGGTGTCACTCGTGCATCAGATTTATAGGAATACAAAAATAAATAAGAAAAAAAAAAACACACTACAAAGGTCCCGGTTTTTAATTTTTGCATGTAGAAAAAAAAACAACTATTATTTAATGGCCCAAAAACAAAAATTCGTTCTATTATCTGGTTAATTATTTTGTAGATCAATAAAAGTAAAAAAAATAATAAAATAAAATAAAAATAAAATAAAAATAACACCTTTGCATTGTCAAATGATTTTAAAATGATAAACATTTTGCACCTTCACATTCATATTTCTCAAGATGCTTCTTGCATCGATCACGAGTATGTCAGAAAAACTTCTGCGGAGAATAGAAGTAATTAGAGTGGGTGGGTTCTCGGATCCGATAAAGCGGCGATGCTGAGGCACACAGACCAGGACGCGCAGGATCTCACAAGTGGTTACAGGTGACTGGACAGCACTTCGGTCCTTTGAATCTACTTTGATGAGAATGCCTAACTTTCCTGGGATGCAGGTAGCGGAGGCGCCGAACATCAGCTCTCGGTGTTTGTGGTCCACCCAGAACCAGACGGGTCACCTGGCCACAGCCGGACACCTGTTCAGTTCTATCATTCCTCACGAACCGGCAGTTCCCGCGCTCATTTGCGTTTTTGCTTTCCTGACTCTTTTCTCTTTATTGGCCAACCTGTTCACTTTGTACACCATCGAGCGGTCGGAGGACTT
>NW_006800217.1:86165-101977 GCF_000485575.1 Poecilia formosa
ATAGTTTAAAACAATTAAAGAAATACTAAAATTATATATTATGACAATTAAGTATACATAGTAATATAAATAATTATAAAAGTATCAACAAATTGAATTAAAAATAATTTTTATATATTTTCCAACTCCATTGAAATTTGTCCCTAGTTTTGTCAACACCGTCAGACATGAAAAGAATGTAAAAAAAATCAGGCATTATTGGGGGTACCAGAACTTCTGAGGACCCCATGACCACTTTCTCTTCCTTTGCTAAGAGGGCTAGTTAGCTCTGGTTAGCTTATGTTATTCTTCAGTTTTTTCTTCTGTTTATTCCTAAATTGCTTGTCACAACCATGGTGTGTCAACACCATAACTGACAATTTACAAAACCTTTATGAAATTTTGTGAAATAAAAGCTTAATTTTAGTATACTGTAAAGATTTCATGGACCTCATGAGCTACAATATGGCCTCCTTCAGAATAACATGATATAAATTGAGGTTTCGTCAACTCCGTCAGATGTAAACCCCATCAGAGTTTTTGTGACTCTTTCAGTGATTTTGTTGTCAAATCTCACTTAAATGTGCAATTAATTCATTTTAATGTATTTAAAAAAAATGTTGCAACTGGGAGCCTGCACCTTAGCATCTTTACATTTCCAAAACATTATTTGTCATATTTGCATACATAAAGTTGAGAAATAATAAAAAAAGGGAAAATTAAAACCCATTTTGTCCCTATTCTCAAGAATCAGTGAAATTATATAAATATGTCAGTTATACATAAGTGAAAATTATATTTAATATTTTTCCCATTTCTTAAAATTGCATCTTAATTTATGTCATTATAATTTTTATACAAAGTATCATAAATAAATATGTATTTAACCTAATTGTTATTGCATAAGGTTAACACAATAATAATTAAGTTAAATACATATCTTACCAATGGTCCTTTTTCCTTAGTTGGAAAGCTAGCCCATGCTAGGCTAGTTAGCATCTCAACACAATACATAGATGAAAGATATTAATACCTCAACATTAATACCCAATTTGAAGGTCCTTCAAATTGGGGCATCATTGCCAGGATTAAGAAAATTAAAGACAACTACCTCATGTCTTGTAAGATTTTCAGTATTTGTCATGGGTCACCATGGAAGTAAACGTACCTCAGTATTTAGCTAAAAAATTGGAGAAAGTGGATGGATTTTTAAAAAAGATATAGAAAGATCTAATTGATTAGGTATAATGTTAATGCTGCTTCTAAAAAACATTGGTTATTGCAACTAAAATGATATCCATACCATTATTGCAAAACAGACTTCATAAATGACACAAGTAACATAGAATGTATATATTGCAACATATAACTGCATAGTTATTTATTGATATTGTTTACTGTGCTCCATCTGCTCTTAACAGCCTGTAACCACTGACTACAACATTCATTAGTCTAGCTATCTTCTCTGGCAGAGCCTGTAGTTGGCTGCTTAACTGACATATGGGCATAGCTTGCAAAGTGGAGTTTTAAAACAGCCTTACAGAAACAGAGTAGTTTAGTCTGACTTAGTTTCTATCCTTTGGCCATCCGTCTTCTATGCAACCAGAAATATTTCGAAGTAGCCAAATGTGTTGTATGCAGTACCCTTCTTTCAGCCAGCTGATTAGCAGTGCACATCATGAGGTCATCATATAGTCCATACAGCCAGTGGTAAAGCTGTATGCTTTTTATTATCATCTTATTAAAAGAATTTGAAAGCATCGGAACACTATGATGCACAGTGTGCGAAAGACATATGTCTTTTGCACACGTCTTTTGTATATTGTATATTGCACACACTCTGCTTTATACAATATACAAACTACATTTTTGTTCAGCATGTAATCAGGAGCTGTTAAAATCAGAGAAAGCAAAGAGACTGAAAATCATGTCTTTTCACATCAATGCTTAAGTGCTGAAATATTTTATTCACAAGGTAAATGTGAAGCATTTAATCCATCATTTTGTCCTGTTCTGTTTCTACACTCTTTGGGAACTTTGCCACATGCAAGTGTTGTTGCTTTTGTGTTGTTTTAGTCAAGCAAGATAGTTTTATGCAAACCATGAATGTAAAATTGCGGTTTACAAGCATGCCAGGAATCTGCAGTTGTTGTGACTGAACTGTCTTAATTTATGTAACTTTTGTGTAAAAAAGAAAAAATAAATGTGACACATATTGTAAAGCTATTATTAATGGGTATCCAAACTGTCATGACTGTTATACAAATGTAAACCTCTATGGTTTCTTAGTTGCTTTAACAGATTAAAAATATTTATGCATTAGCACTGCTGGGGATGTTTATATGTGCTTTAATTAAAAATAAAATCTAAAATACTTAAGAAGTGGCTTAGTTTTCATTTGAGGAAAACATTATGGTCATTAATTATTTCTTAGTAAAATGCAGATAGACAAGCTGCATCTCAGAGCTCTATGAGAATCCATGGCTGCCATCTTCGCTGAGACTGAGGAGGGAAGAGGTCAAGGTTGTTTATATGGCACATTTCAGGAACAGTACTGTACAAATTGCTTTACATCATAAAAAGCATAACACAATATAAGAAAAAGTACAAAACAAATAAACATTGCATTATAAATTGCAGGATAAATAGAATAGAAAAAGTAATCAAAAGTTGTGACCCACACCAGAATTAATTAATTTTTAGTTATTAAAGACAGCTCTAAGCAAATGTGATTTTAGCCTTGATTTACAGGAACTGTGTTTCAGCAGTTTCAACAATTACATGAGATATTTTCATAATTCAGTCATGGTGCTATAGTGCTCATCATCTATTAGCCATCAGAGGAGACGTTGGCGTCCTCTCCAGATGTTGGAGTGACAGCTGTGGATGTATTCCATGAATTCATGGAATTAAAAACTCTTGGAATCATAAATTGAAGCCTTACAACATAAAACAATTGCAGAGAACTTCATAGAACTTCATGTATTCCTTAGTTCATATGTTGTATTTCAAATCTTCTGCACTATTGTACAGTGTTGATTCAATTACGCAGGTGATATGCACATCTGTCTCCTGATCAAGGTGTCCACATTCCCAAAATATACACAAAACATCTCTCATCACTGACTCACACAAAGTGACTTTCTGAAGGAAACAAAAGATTTCAGCTGCATTGCCTTTGTATATCTGGAAGTAGTCGCAAAGATTCATCATCAAGATCATTCAAGGGGTTAATCCTGTTCTTGAGTAATTTGTTTTCTTGTCTTGGTAGTAGGGGTCATTCAACATCAACAATAGAGTCATTGTCACCATGTACCTTGAGGCAAACAGCCTTTAATCTGAAGTAAAAGCAGGAAAACTGAGCACATCGCTCCAGTTTACTGTCCTTAAGTCCTTTACTGGCTCACTGTATCTCAGATGATGGACTTTAAAATTTTACAAGTTTATGTCACTGAACGGCCTATAGTACCACAATACATTAAGGATCTGTTGTTGCTGAATCAACCTTCTAGACCACTCAGGTATTCTGATTCTGGTCTGCATCCCCAAAACCAGAACCAAACATGGAGAAGCAGCATTCAGCTTCTATGCCTAACACACTGCCAGAAAACTGCAGAACAGCAGTAACGCCAAGTTCCTTTAAATCAAGACCAAAAACCCACCTGCTTAGTGGCCACTGGAAGAAAAAACTCAGAGACAAAAATAAATTCTTTTAAGATTTAATATTGGACCCTTTCAGCGATTGTATGAGATTTTGCAAGCATAATGGCAACACTTTTTTCAGCGATTCCTCCTGGGGCCTTTGGTTTGCAGCTGTGTTTGACGCCTGTGGAATAAGTGCCGTTATTAGTTTAATATAATGGTGTGAACAGGAACTGCTTAGGTTACTCTAAGTTTGCCATGATACCTCTGACTTCCTAAGAGACTTATACCTCATATAGCCACATTGCAATGAAAGACACAAAGGCAGGTATGGCGACACCTAATGGCTTCCAATTACTTACCTCTATAATTGCAAAGATTGCTGAACAATTTCTCCCTTTAATTTGATCTCCAGCAAGTCCTGGCTACAGCCTCCTCCTAATTCAATGTGCCAAGAAAAGCTGTACATTTATCTGGTATGCCAATCAGATTTTCAAGAATTGTGGTGAGGTAGATGAGGTGAACCCAGGTTTAAGTGAAAGAAATGATGGTTTAATTAAAAATAACACACAAATCCAGGCAGCAGAGGCAAGGAGCTCAGATGTTGGTAGTAACTGGTTACAGTTTTCCAGGCAGCACAGGCAAGCAACGGCAAAAACTCTCACACTGGTAGCAACTGATAATAAAGATGACTTCAGACAGACAAAGATGACCAGGAACAAGAGACACAGGTAGATTTAAATACACAGAGTGTAATCAGGGGAACGAGACACAGCTGGGGTCAATCAAGGGTTAGATGGACAACACACAGACTCAACTGACAGAAACCTAAATAAACACACAGAAAACTCAAATCCTCACAGCACCCCTCTCCCCCCTCAAGGGCGGCTCCAAGACACCCTAAAAAAAACAAAAAACAAAAAAAAAACAACCCAACCAGGGTGGGCGCTTGGGCTCTGGACGGGGTGCCAGAGTTCAGGGAAAAACACAAAATAACTCAGTCCAGAAAATAGGCTAAACGGGCAGGGCCTGTCGTGAACTGTCAATCAGGTGGCGACGGAGAGGCGGACCTACGGTGGCGGGTCCGGAGGCCGGTCTTGCCGGAGGCGAACCCGTGGCTTCCATAAAGAAGAGGTAATAAAGAATTCACTATTCAACAACATTTTTACCAGTTCCATTCATTTTTGTAGATGAAATAATTATTAGTCATTTAACTCCAATAGAAACTTGAATAATTAGGCTTCCAATACAGGCTGGACTCTTTGCACCAACTGAGTCTCCCTGCGTTTAGATCCATCATGTTACGTGTTTCTTATTCCAGTGACTAAGAAACAGCCATCTGTGTCATGATCCGTGTTTCTGTATGTTTATTTTTGAGTTTTTCTGTGTGGTTCTGTTTCGTGTGTCTCTGTCTCTGCGTCTTCCCAGTTGATTGTTTCGTTCCCTTGATTACCCCGTGTGTTTTTAGTCTCACCTGTCGTCTGTGTTCTTCGTCGGGTCCCTGTCTAACGTAACGTCTTGTGAGTCAGTTTGTTTCCTCTCAGTAGTACTGTTGAGTCCTGAGGTAGTTTATTTCTTTGTTCAGTCCATATGTCAGTTGCTACCGGTATTAGCTACGTGCTTGTTTGCTGCTGTGCTGCCTGAGCCAAGACTGTGTTCGTCTCTTCATTAAACTCATCATCACCATAATCTGGATCTCTGCGTCTCTCCTCATCACTACCAACACCACCTTATGACAGATTCTTTTTTTCAGATATACATATCAGTAAACTAATTACCACTAACAAATGAGAAACTTTTCAGATGATTTGTCACAAATGTGTAAATCTCCTGACGCGGAGTTAAAGTGAAACACTGAGACATATTTTACCGCTTCAGTGGATATGAATACAGTTAATCAGATTCTAAATTAGACCCAAGGAGGCTCAGCACCAGCGTAATGAGACTCGATCCTCAATGAAACATGTTCTCTGATTAAGCTGGGGTTGTTATGGTTCCATTCCACTTAGTGTGACCATACATAATGTCAGTGAAGTAGGAATATTTATCTTCTAGGTTTTTTTTCTATTCAGTTCATATGACACACAATAGATTATTTTCCTGTGTGTCGCATCACAACACTTACTAGTTACAGTCACACTTTTCAATACAGACAATAAGTATTTTACCTCCTGTAGATTCCTTCCTGTGGAGCCCTGTGTGACAGTGGACTGATCATTTTTGCAGAGTGGACTTTGCGAAGTGTCTGGGAGGCAGAAGGAGTTGCTCATTCAAGGCCATAATTGGCCTTGCTGTCAATTTGAAATAAAATTATTCAAGCCTCTCATAGACTTCCTACATAGAATAAATGATTTTTTCAACAAAGACAGCTTTGGTTATGCAGGAGCAGTCCAGGGCTATAATAGTTCTGGGTTTTTCATTATAGTTTAGTTTTTCACAGCGACAATTTGTTTGTCTAATTTAATTAGTTTTGTGTTTTCTAGTTTTTATCAATTAATCAATCGGTCAAGTTTACGTGTATAGCACATTTCAGTAACAAGGCATTTCAAAGTGCTGAACATCATAAAAGCAGACACACAAAAAATATACAATTGTAGAACACACAGTCAACAATTGTCAAATGCCATCATTACACATCAGAATGTTGATTAATGTGTCATTGATTGTTTTTCAAAAGCAACTCTAAACAGGTGGGTTTTCAGTAGAGACTTAAAGGCACTCAGTGTTTCAGCTGTTTTGCAGTTTTCTGGGAGTTTGATCCAGATTTGTGGAGCATAAAAACTGAATGCTAGCTAGATATTGTTTGGTTTTTATTAGTCATAGTAGATGGCTTTTTCATATTTTGGTTAATTTGTGGGTGCAGAATTCAAAAGGGTCAAAGTGTTGTATTGTGATTATGCATACATCTTACTATTATGTCCGGCTGGATTCAGATGTGTTGCCAGGGAAACAGTCATGCAGGCTCTGACTTGTTGTCTACAGGTGCATGTGAGTTTCCAGGTATAAGTAATCTGTTCTATTCAGAAACACTCAGAGTGTAATTTGTATTTCTGCAGTTATAAGTTCAGCTGAACTAATGGTTCTGTTGCCAAGCTACCATCTTTAGACACAACGCTTCCACAAGTCTTTACTCAGGCAATTTGACCCCTCAGCCCTCTTCTGTAACACACCATCCATGATCCTAACTATGTTCATAAATAAAAAATATTCCTCATTATATATGGAGCCCAAAAATGGCTTTCCTCAAACAAGAATTGACTCTACAAACTCACGGCAAAAAAGATGAATCAATTTCATCAGGAATTAAAAGCACATAAAAAAGAGAAAAAACACGCTAACCAATCACTGTTTGTTACAAGGTAAATGTGCATTAGCTCTAAACTGGGAAACATGTTCAGGGACGAAACTCTGATTTGTGGATAAATGAAATGTCCCAATCTCTGGTGCTACATTGTGAGGTTGAGGAGTTTTAGGAAATGTGGACCTCATTAATGGAATTTGTAAACTCACCTTAAATATCAGTGAACACATATTAATAGGTACCTCTACAGCCCTGCAGCCACCTCATAGTAAATCAGTCATTGGTTAAGGAAGTTTGAAGATGGCAGAACAGGATGTTTAGATTTACTTAACCATCTAATCTGCTCTGTCTTTGTTGTTTGTCTGGCTTCCTGATCATCTGCTCAGGGTTGTGAATGGATGAGGGTGATGTTGTATGCTCACAGTTGTTTCCATTATTGTTGTCTGTTAGAAATGAAAAAGGTTGAACACATTTATGAAACTAAACATAATAAAACAAATGAAGCATACATGTAGCTACATTCCATTAGAGCATACCTTCACAAACTACTGAGCCAAACAGCTTAAACAGGTTTTTCTACTATTCCAGTAAATCTTGGACTGCTGTTCTGTTTACATGTCATTTAAAGCTGAATTGCAGAAGTTTAGATTTTCCGCTTTTCCCAACTGACTAGTAGTGTTCATTATGTCTGTTCTGCATCAATAGCCGTCAAACTGACAGTCTTTGCTTTAGTTGTTAAAGGAGAAGAAGGAAGTTGGCTGTATTTTGTCAGTAAATGATTATCAGCATCTACCTCTGTGCAGAGGAATGAGGAAGTTCAAAAGCAGCAACAAAAAGAGGAAGATAGTCTCTCACTAACATACAGGTGGAACCTCTCATGGACTCAGCACCAGCTTTTGTGAGCTTAGAATCTTATAATTGCTATGCTTTCTTTTTGCTATGTAATTTTCAACATTTTAAAAACTTTTGTCATTAACTTTAACCCTTGAATATCTTTTTGTTTCTGCTCAGGCTTTTCTAGCATAGCAATGGCTGCAGCAGTCTTCCCAAATCAGACGGCTCTTCCACATTGTGTGGGCTCCCCAACTGAAATGAGAACTCAAGGTGGCTCAGAGAACAACCTGAAGTTTATTTGTGAGTTTAGGCCTGATGAAGACAACAGTGTAAACAGGGATTTTGAGTCTGTGACCGTCATCCTCCCTGCGCAGTGCAGCATCAGCCAGTTGAGGCTACGCATTTGCATGAAGGTAAATTCACTGTTGTGGCTGATTTTTGAGACTTTTTATGAAATACTTAATTACTCTTACTTGTGGAATTTCTCAAACACCTACTTTTTGCTTTTACTTGAGTAAACATGACTTTAAATAGTGCCACTGTTACTTGAGTATGGTTTTTGGCTACTTACATCTGGTGTTGTGTTATGAACAGTGCTGAAATGTCTGTCTCCATCTTTTCAGGCACAAGAACAAAACTGCCATCCTGATCCATTTGCAATATTGGATCCTGAGAAATACATCCTGTTGTATGCCAGAGGGGACGACTGGTATGAAGCCCATGATGACTGTCAGATCATCCGGACATTAGATATCCCATGGTCACATGATGATTCTCCGTGTTTAGTGGCGCACATAGTAGCAAAGCCTCTGGTCGCCGGTGATTCAGAACAAAAGAAAAATCAACAGGAGTGTTTGACTTACTTGATTGGACATGATCTGGACAATGAGGCGTCAGACAGACTTGGTGAACTTACATTCACCCGCAGGAAGCTGGCATCTCCACGAAGGCTGGAGCTGAGGAATCGGGATAAGGTTCTGTATGCCACAGAGCCCTGGGTTACCCAGGCACCCATCCCTAATGAGCTTGAAGAATGGCTAAACAGGAAGCTTTGTCTCACCCTGCACTACATGAGCAAGATCAGCTTCAGCATACAGGTTGATTTGAAGGCAACTCCAGATGTTCTTCTTGAGGTTTTTAGAAGGGTTATGGCAGATCAAAGGGTCGAATACAACTCTTCTGAAGAGTTGGTTTTGAAGGTCTCAGGTAGGGAGGAGTTCTTGTCTGGTGAAAACTGTCTTTGTGATTTCCTCTGGGTTCGACAGTGCTTGAAAGCCAATCAGGATCTCCACCTTTCTGTTGTTCCTGTCTCACAACTTGCTGCAGACACTGTCAGATTTGTAGACTGGCCACTTGTTGATGGTTTCAGTGGTCAGTTCAGCTCCCATGATGATCTTAGTCTTCTAGGCAAAGATCTGGATGACATCTTCATGATTTCTTTGTGGGACTGCAACAGAAAGTTCAGAGTGAAACTGCTTGGCTTTGATATTCCACAACTGCCAAACAAGCCCCCTCAGTCTGTCTATGTTGAAGCATCCATACTTTATGGCGGCAAAGTCCTCTGCTCAGTATCCTCCCTTCCCAAGCTCTTTGGAGACGAAGTACTTTGGAACGAGTGGCTGGAATTTGACATTCTCCTCCGGGACCTGCCTCGTGGAGTCAAGCTGAGCTTTACCATTAATACCTGTGCTAGCGACGTCTCTCCAACAACCAAGGACCCAAAGCCAGGATTATCCAGAGACTCCAAGGTTTCACTCAACAAGCATACAGACACTCAGAAAGGAAAGACAAAGATCCTTTACTTCGTCAACCTCCTTCTCATAGATCACCGGTGAGTTTTAGAACCTTTTTTAGAACTTTAGTTAACTTTTAGAGTTAATTCAGTTGTGTGGACACCAACTTTAGCATTATATTGTATTTCTCTTAATAAATCTTTGGATTTTCCTGGATTTTGCATTAAAATGCTGCATGATGGTGACTGCAGTGGTAGGAGTTTGCGCCACAGTCAGTTGGTTGCTGGTTTGCTCCTGTCTCCGTCTCCCTCTGTGAAGACACTTCACTCGCCGTGCCTGCTGCTGGTGGTCATAAGTCTTGGTGGTGCCTGTGTATGGCATCCTTGCCTCTGTGGCTACTCTCTAGTAGCTTGCCACCATCAGTGTTAGGCATCAAAATGAATCAGAAATGTTATTTTCCTTGTCAGTTTGGACTTGCATGTTGCAACTCACTAACATCAAAACTGTTGCAGGTTTTGCAATTTGTGAGGAAGACTCTGTAGGTATTAAAGTATGCAGTATTTTCCTATTAAAATATCACTTCAGGGCATAACATTGTTGAATCACAGACTTGATTTACTATGTTAATCTATGTATATTGTATTTAAATTAGCCTTGCTACAGCTTTTCAGTGCATTTGGAAACTCTTAAGATTTCACCTTCCTTATTATGATAAAGAGAGCAGGTAAAAAGGTGTACTTTCTGAAGAGGTTCTAATTTAGTGTCTAAATTGTGCATAACGAGAACTCTGAACACACTGTGCATGGCTGTAATATATTAGTCTGGGAAATGTGGGGCTACAATACTTTTCTATCAAAACAATGGAGCAAGTGGACCAACATTTATTTCCACACTCCTTCACCTCAGAGTTGGTTTCGTCCAACTTATCCAGTGCGATTTAGAAATAAAAGTTACACCACATCTGGATATTCTCACCAGTTAGACAGCCATTGCGATGAATATCTAAATCTGATTCAGTCATAACAGAGTTGCATTTCTGTCACTCACCTTAAATCTGATGCAGAGAAAACACACAGACTGGCATGTAGTAGTTTAAATGAAGCTGAACCCAACTGTAAACTGTAAAGAATCTTATTAAATCAACATATTTTAGAGACAGCATAAACTGTAAAAAAGGTTTCAGGATTATACTCTTGTTCAATATTTTATCTTCTTAAGCCATTGACTTGCTTAACCAGTTAAACAAGTGAGTGACTTCTTTTTCCCATTTATGAGAAGGAAGACATGCACAAAATCAAATATAGAATGTTAGAGAAGGTTTTTCATATTTATATATTCAACAACGGTGGTGTTCTTACTTTGACCATTAAAAGACACAATGATAAATCTTGCTTATCTAAGGAGGCATACACTCGGCTGTACACCTTGATAGTATCCACTTGGACATCATCTCACCCTCAAAACTGTCCCGATTCTTTCTGGTATGGATTTAACAAGGTTCCATAAACATCAGTTTAATAGGGATGCATACACAGATATGCACACGCATACATACATTCACATGCACACCCATACACGCACGCTAATTCTTTCAGGGCCGTGACAGGTGTTGGTCCCCATCTCCAGTGGGCGAGAGGCAGGGTACACCCTGGACAGGTCACCAGTGTCATTTAAAAGGATGCAAAGATTATGTTCTTCACTTAATTCAAAGCGACATTATCCTGTTCTGTTTACAGTAATAACTTGACAAACGGATATTTTTAAAAACGTGTAAATAAACGGCCTTGGCCGTTGCATATGTGACCTATGGAAGAGCCATTGCTGTTCGTACATGTTTGTAGGACTTAAGTCAGGAGTCAAAATCAAGTCAGAAGTCTTTATTTTTACGATTTAACTCTGAACTGATTGTCAAACTCAAGTCACTGTTTCTGAGTTATTTTGGTGCTGCTCCATTCTGTGAAGGTGAAGAAGGAGCTGAGCCGAAAGGCAAAAGTGTCAATTTATCGGCATATGTGTAAGTCCTGACCCACACACATGTTGTGGAGCAACTTTACATTCCTGTAAGACTGGAAATACAGTGACACCACCCAGAATGAGCAGGAGAACGTAGTTGGGAAGATGAAATTCTGAGTTTCAATGAGAATTTATTTTGTTGTCAAAATGTACTTGAATGGATGAGAACAGCACAGTTTATAAAAACTAGTGAACTGTGATGTCATTGTTCATTCCTACAGGTCTGTCCTGAGTCAGGGTCCCTACACCCTGCACATGTGGTCCTATCCTGACCTGGAGGACGGAGCCATCACCTACCAAGCTGATAAGCTGTCCTCCGCTACAAACCCACATATTGATGAATCCATGGCCATCAGTTTCCTTCTAGACCGCTACAGCTTCCCTGTGGTTCTCCCAAACACCTTCAGCCACAATGACGGGTCTGGCAGTCCAACCTCTGACCTTTTCCCTGACAAATCTACTTCCTCAACCCAGTGCACTTCACCCATCACTGATTCTCTTTCTCCACATGGGCAATTTCTTCTGCCTCCAAAGACTGAAAGGGTAAGTCTGAGGTCCCCATCACCCGTCTTTAACACCAAGAGGGATTACCTCAAGAGGTTTCGGGAGGAGAGTGTCCAGTATGGCTCCAACCTTCCCCACTTCTTGCGTAATATTAACTGGCTGGATCGCAGGGTGGTGGAGGATGTGCACTGGCTACTGGGACTCTGGGATCCTGGGGAACTGGATGTACATGTGGCGCTAGAGCTGCTAAGTATGGATTTCCCAGATGAGATTGTCAGGAAACTAGCAGTAAGGAGACTGGAGAGTCTACCCAATGATGACGTGCTCAAATATTTGCTACAGCTGGTACAGGTATGTTCGTGATCTTCATGTGGAAAAAATGCATAGTTACATGTATGGAAACACAGTTCTTTGCTTTCTTTAGAGTGGAATCTACTGAATGACAACCAGGAAGTGACCAAAACCTTTCTGCATTTGCAGACCCTGAAAGTGGAGCCTTACCACGACAGTTTTCTTGCTCGGTATCTTATTCAAAGAGCTCTGCGGGTGAGTCATGTGACTTCTCGTTTCACTTGATATATCAAATGAAACTGTGCAACAGTTTGTTGATTTATTGTTGCTGCACCTTTGAATTGTTTTCTGTTTACTCAATTAAACATTTAGTTAAAGTATTAAGTTTCAAGGATAAATATTGTGATGGGAAAAATAAATTTTGACTTAATGTTTAATTTTGGTCTATGCTTCAAATGAACCATTGTTACACCTTGGTTCTGTGGTTAGCCTCTCCGTTCAGGATTTTTCACTATGCTTTGTCTCATTGCCTTGCTAATGACATCATTTTACATGAAATCATCTGTCAAACACATGACCTTCTGCTTTGTTCAATATTACTATAATTTCTGAACTATTATGGCACCTGAATATATAGACTCATTCAATAAGAATCAGAATATTATTGAAAAATGTATTTATTTCAGTAACTCCGTCACCAAGTTAAACACATTATTTAGATTTATTAGATAAAGGCTATGTTTTAAAACCTTTATTTCTTAGTAAAGATTGTTTTCTGCCAACGGCCACTTTTAAAAAAAAAAAAAGAAAAAAAGATGGCTGCATTCACACCAGCCATGTGTCTGTTGTAATCAAACTCTAGTTTGTTTGCCTGAAAAGTCCGGCTCATTTTGGGATGTGTGAATATGAATGCAAATGGCAAGCGGACCTGAGACTGTTCCATAAGCAGTAAATGAACTGGAGGACATTTCTGGGCAAATATAACCAAACCAAACACACCAGTGTAATGATAAAGGGAGAAATGGCTCATGATCTCACAAAAGAGAAATTCTACAACTGCTAAAATCTGACACCACTCCATTTTGTTTCAAGAAGGAAGTTATGCTCAGCCACTTCTTCAAGGTTTTCATGTTGTTTCCTTCAGTAGTTCTTGGTGCAGTGGCACCACAGGCGAGTGGCTGAACAGGTTTTTCAAAGGGTTTAGATTATCTGACACAGTGCAGTGTGAAAGTGGAGCACACCATCTGAAAATGTCATAAATGATGCAATTTTGGTCCCCAATCAAACCGAGTCTCCTGGACTATCAGATGTGAGAACGCCTGATAGTGTCAGATGTTTGTTTTCTAAATGGACTGCCATAAACTGCAATTGTAAAACTGTGGAATAAGCCATGTGGAATGTGAGATGGAGTTCCATTTTCTTTTTCATCCCTATGCATGTGAGTGGCTGACCTTGGGGTAAATCCGAGAGTCACTTCAATAAAAATGAGCAGCTGTCTTAAATGTTCTGTCATTGTTAATATTCTTTCTCACAAGAAAAGAGAAAAATTATTCACAATAGAATCTTTTTACATAATAGAACTTGAACGTTCTTGATGGATTTACCATAGTAATGGACATAATTTCTTTTCTAAAGTCATTGTTTAGTAATTGCCTTCTAGACATTCTGTTAACACATGCATCTGTTCCAGAGCAGCAAGCTGCCAGAAGCTCTTCTATTCATAGACGTGGTCCTGCTGATGTTCTACTTGCTCTCTTGAACCTAATTATACCCCTTTGTTTTTGCAATCACTTTATGCTGAAAAAATATGTATTTCCATGAGATATTCTGTTTAGCTCCAAAAGAACTTTGTCAGAAGCCTAGTCAAGATTTTGATTAGTTAATTTCACTGTATATTTCCATGGATTTATTTCTTAAGTTTTAGCTGTTGTGAGGTTTAAGAGAGAAAAAGAAGCAGACATCATCTGAACTGTGCAGTTTTGTGGCGCAGCAGGTGAATTTATATTTAACCGTACAACAATTACCAATTCTCATTAAAGCATAAATCATGATGTTGTCTTTTACATGGCAAGGATATACTGATGTACATAACAAAACACCAGAATGTGGATTTCTTTCATCACAAAGCCTTCACAATGTTAAGACTATTTTTTGAACATTTGCCAAGTTGGAATTGTTTTTCTTCTTTCTTGCTTTGCGTGCTGCAAGTTAATTAAATTAGGTACATTTATTCAAAAGATGTCAACTTTCGAGATAGACTTTAATTAACACTAGATCTTTTCTTTGTTTTGTCAAAATAGAATTTCTGGGTATTTCGTTTGCTTTCTCGGAATGATGAAATAGACATGTAGACAGCAGCTCAGTTAATCACATAATAGAGGATGCAGTGTTTACTCACTGAATGTTTTCTGTGAGCATTTTTATTGCGTAAATGAAAAGGAATAAATCAAACTCTGGACCTAAGGAGCAAATAAACTTTTTTGAGCTTTACTTTATGTCACGTTATTCCTTCATCAAAAACATATCTGCCTTAATTTATATGTACATGTTTGAGAAATATTTTAATTTTCCATGGCAACTATTCAGCTGTGCTAGCACCAGGGTAGACCTAGCACTGTCTTTGAGGCTCAGCTCCTCCTCTGAGCTGCAGCTTCAAACTCCTCGTATGAGGAACTTCTCAGTGCAACGCTGGTAAAAACATTCTTGCAAGATTAGTAGAGGATTGATGCTGTGATGTCTTCTAGCTGGCTGCTGTGGTGTTAAAAAATGTAGTGGTTTAAAACTCCCGTGAGCGACATTTCTTTTAGATTTTAAAACCTTTTGATTGTGAAGTTTTTACTAAAACATTTACAGGGAAGCATAGGAAATTCACATGGGACTTTGTCAGGAATAACAAAAGCATATTTCTTCCCTCACCCATACATACAATACATCAGCATTGACAATTTTGACATGCACAACTGTTTCTCTGAGGATCTTACTCTTTTCTTTCTCTGCAGAGCAAGAGAATCGGCCACTTCTTCTTTTGGTATGTGCGCAGTGAGGTTGCAGGGTGCCCATACTTCCGCCAACGCATGGCAGTGATTCTGGAGGCCTATCTGCTGGGATGTGGCCAGGCCATGATCAACATCTTCACCCAGCAGGTGCAGGCTGTGGAGGCCCTGCAGGAAGTCGCGATGATTATCAAGAGATTGTACCCAGACAAAACGGATCTTCCTTCCTCAGGTTGGAGATCCAATTATGTAAATATTTCTTGTGGTGTCTGAAAGCTTTTATGCCTCTTTGCTAACCTGACCTTTAAGATAAATAGAGAGTGTGAATCCTCAGAAAAGCATCTCAAAATATAAATCATAATACATTACAAAGATGCTTTGAACATCTGTGTAATTTCAATTCTGCTTTAAACCCCAACACAGGTTTCTCTAATTTGTCTGTTGTGTTCTTTGCTCTTGATGCTGTTAGTTCTCTAATGTTCTCCAAACAAACCTCTGAAGCCTTCAGAGATCAACTAGTTT
>NW_006800217.1:127801-133675 GCF_000485575.1 Poecilia formosa
GTAAAACCGAATTTATGTTAAAACGGCTTGCCATAAGCTGCTGCCCGGCTCCCTCTGGTGGACAAGTGTGGAAATTGTGGAAGTGAGAACCCAACACAGAGCCCAAAATCCAGCCTCCCAATAAATACTAATTCAAGATATTATTTGCTTTGACGATATCTAGAATTTAATTTGCCCTAGTCAAAACTGTATATCTCCTACATAAAAATACATTTGATATCTTGAATTATGGTGTCATTCAAGATATCTTTTAATAGAATAACTCGTCAAAACTAAGAATGAGATATCTTGAATTTACTTTGTGACTAGTCAATTTAATTGTAGATATCTGAGATTCACATAGTCAATAATTCAATGTAGATATCTTGAATTGAAGAATCCACACAATTCAATGGTAAATCTGACAGTCGGAATTTAATTAGAAATATATTTCGTCTCTTCAAAATATAATAGAGATATCTTAATTTATTAATACGTCTAGTCATAAACCAATTTCAGATATCTGGAATGTAAGTGCGGTAAAACCCAATTTATGTTAAAACGGCCTGCCATACATTCACGTCTTTGGGCCTTGGAGCAGGCCGCGTGAGGCGAATCTGAAAGCTGATTGGTTCAAAGAACTGTTCCGCTGCTATCGCTTGCTGAACAGAGGCCTGCTGAAGGCCCTGGGCAGATTAGATGGACCCTGGCAACGAGCAAAGACTCAAATCTAATATAACAAAACAAAAATATCATACAGGAAGCAGCGCAGTCAAAAGAAACATTACAAAAACAAACAAAAAAAGAGAGACAGACAGAGAGAGAGAGCGAGAGAGAGAGAGACAGACACAGAGAGAGAGAGAGAGAGAGAGAGAGAGAGAGAATAGACTACTGGAAGTAAATCAAGAACATTTAACTGAACTAACATTCGTGTTTAGATTGTAGATACATGTTAAGGATCCTGATAGAGTTTAGGCCTACAGAGAAGGCCTTGCAGACTTCCATCCTTCAAATGACTGATTCTTTTGAATGGTGAATCAATCATTTGAATTTCTCTCTTAGACTACAACAACAACTACTACTATTATTATTATTATTATTATTATTATTATTATTATTATTGTTATTATTATTATTATTATTATTTATTATCATCATTATCATTATTATTATTGTCATAATTCTGATTACAGTTCATGTGACATGGCAATGTCTTTCAGGAAGACAAAAAGAACATTTCAGTGAGTGTGAATTCGAGGTGTTAGTGTCTGAGGTGGAGGCAAAAACAAAGATGCTGTTTGGCATCTATAATTAGTATTTTAAAAATGACTGGCAAAAGCAGAATTTGTGTGCATCATTTAGGCATTTTCAATTTTATTTTGAACTAAAGCTCACATAAACTTCCCAAGGAGTTCTAATGCAAAAATATTTAGATCAGTTCCATTAGACAACATGTACCACATTTATTTTTTTTTACATAAATAAATCTTTACATCTACTAGTAAAATAATTAAGACAAAGTTAAGAGGTTTACATTTGCACAACAATTATGACTTTAGACACCCATTAATAATTACTTTACAAGTGAACACTGTAGCCACAACATCATGTGTCACATCTATTTTTTTTTCACATAAATTAAGACAATTTTGTCACAACAACTGCAGATTTTTGGCATGACAGTAAACAGGACCTTCAGTAAGATTTTTATCACAGTATACATTCAGATTTTGCATAAAGCTATGACTAAAACAACACAAGAAGCAACATTACTTGTACTTTACTGAAATTCTCAGTGTCAAACTGAACTCACAGGTTTTTCAAAGTCTTCACAATTTTCTCATGAATAAAATATTTCAACACTAACACATCTTTAAAACACTGCTGTGAAAAAACACATTTTTCAGTCTATTTTAGCTGCTTCTTTTTAGCTGCTATGCAAAAATGCCAGTTTTGTAGAAAGAAATAAGAAATGATCATATTAAAATGACTGCATTGTAATGTTAATGTCAGTGCTGGATTCAGAGTTGTGTCTGATAAATGAACACCTTCACGCGCAGATAACATTACTAGGAGAACATTAAACATAACAGTTCTACTTGTTACATGATGAACTTGAATTGAGCACAGCTCTTCCTGTTAGTTCAGAGACCCAAAGAAACAAACTCAGAAACTTTTCAACTAACTAAGTCTGGCAACTTCTGTGTCTTTGTTCATGTTTGAGTGTCTGTGGTCCATATCTGGTTCAGAAAGCTGTGATTACATCTATGTCTCTTTGGGGACCTGACATGAATTAATGAATGAATGAATGAATGAATGAATGCATTTTCCTTACTTTAAGCTTGACCATATCCAAAAGTGCAAAACGTTTCCGTCATATTGTTCCTATGCCTTGCAAGTCCGTCTAATAAGATCATAAAATTACCACAGTGCTTTTTCTGGTTCCATAACTATAGAGTAACATAGAGGTACTACATTTCTCTCCTGCTTATGAGAAACACAAATTTAGCTACTTTGACATATTTAAGGTTGCATAGAAGACAGATGGCCACTGGGTAGAAAGTAAGACAACCTCCACTACTGTAAGGCTGTTTTAAAACTCCACTTTTAAACAGTTAATGCAGGTTCTACGTGAGGAGATAGCTGGACTGATTAACCCGCTAAATTCAACTCTGAGTGATTCCTGATTAATCAGAGGTGAGGCACAGCGGCGAGGCACAGCAAACATCAATTATGAAATGATATGCTGCAAAATATAAAATTTATATTCAATGTACTGGTGTGCAACACTTAGAATTTTTTGTTGTGGCAGATTACCCATGGAGTAATTAGCCATAAAAATGCATTGTATTTGAAACATGTCATATTCAAAGTTTTAACAGATTTAGCCTACAATGATGTGAATTAACTGGTGAGTGGATCTGCATTCTGGACTCATTGGCATTGTTTTTAAAATTCTATCACAGATTTTATTGTCTGTCCCAAAGGTGACAGAAATTCACTATAAAACACATACATTGAAGAAAAAAAAAACCCTGCCCATCTTGTTGGACTATTAAACTTTAAAGACCAAAGTAGAATAATGAGAAAATTGCAGATGCAGGAGATTTCTTCATAGTATCTACAAGCTGAGAAATGAATCAGAACTGAAATAAGAAAATCAAGATCTTTGGTGTTCAGCAGTCACAGTAAATGTGTGCATCGTATATTTTTGCCAGGTTAAAATTAAAATTCAAATAAAAAAATGATGTAATAACATTGCAACAATTATTATTATACAAAAAAATCATTTAGATCTTGTTATGCAATTTTTAAAAATCCATCCATTCATTGTATTTTGGATGTCTTTTAAGGGTGAAAAACAAAAATCATTCCTCACATGGTTTATTTTCATTTTTGGGAATATTGAGGTATTTTTACTCCCACACTGGCGCATGGCAAATGCTGGATATTAGTTTTATAAATCTAAGAATTAAAAAAAAAATCTGTGATGAAAACCATTCTTATTTGTGATACTTTATATAGAAATAGAAATACATTCTTTAAATATATAAATTACGTGCAAATTATTGTTCTTTTTAATAATTTGATAGGAAATAAAAGATTTTAATTAGAAATTTAGAAAAAGTAAAATATTTTCGTGTTGTTCTCAAGCATAATTACACAGTGTGCTCTATCGAATTATTTCAATAAAGTGACATTCACGGCATCTACTTTGTGCAAGATGTTTGGTTTGAATAGCAAACCATTATTAAATAACGTTCGAGACGACGGTGGCTGAGGAGGTAGGAGATCATTATATAATCAGAGGTTGGTTCAAGCCGTCCGTACTTGACTTCCTGGGCTTCTCATTGGTAGCAGCCTCGCTTCATGTTAAAGCTTTTGAGTGCCCAGAACTGAGCGAGATGAGTCAGTTGTCATTAACTGATGTTAATTGAGTTAAGCTTCATTTGATTGTGCATTTCATAAATTATGCACATAATTAAATAAATAAATTATTAAAATAAAATATACATTTTTATTTAATGTATCTGTCGTATATTAAAATAAATAACCTTTTTTTCCTCACTTTGTGCCACTTTTGCCTTGCAAATAGATTTGAACCCATCAGTAATAAAAGCCTGGTTCTGTACACTGTATCTCTTGCTTGTCTATCTCGCGTCAGGAAGGTTGGGATGCACAATGTTCCTGAGTCGCATCATCTCACGCGGCCGCTCCTGGTCGCCTCTGTGCCCCACACGCCAGCGGAGCAACTTGAGCAGCGCCTTCCTGAGCTCCACGCTCCGCAGTCCGTACACCAGAGGGTTGATGCAGGGTGGGACCAGCAGCATGACTAGCAGGGACACGTGGAACCCCGCCGCGGTCGCTGAGGGGCCGGCAAGGCAGTCCTCCCGAGACCTGGCGGACAGCTCGATGACGCCGGTCAACCACAGCGCGCCCGACGTAACCTTGATGAGCAGCGGCAGCAGCTGCAGGAACAGCATCCCGCAGTAGAAGAGGACTGTCCTTCGCGCCGCGGTGTTGCTCTCGTTGAACGGCACAACAGCGTTGCTGGCGTTGCGGTACATCCTGAAGTATGAGAAGGCGTGTGCCAGCAGGCAGAGCAGCAGCGTGAGGGAACCGGCCACTTTTCGGAATATAGCAGGAGCGCGCGGGGAGCCCACGTGCTGCTCCATGATGTCCGGTTCACACAGCAGCCCCACGGTGACGTCCGGGATGTTCTCCTGCCTTCCCTTACTCAGCACCAGACTCAAGCTGACGACGCTGATGGCAATAGAGTACAACCAGATGAGGACGATGACTTTCCTCACGCGCTCCCGGGTGACCGTCACTGTGTATTGGAGGGCGTAGCACACGAACAGGTACCGTTCTAGCGCCATGCAGGTGATGGTGGTGAGGCTGGAGAAGATGGTGGCTTCGCTGACGACGTACTGAAAGTAGCAATAAATGCCGAACGCCATGGTTTGGTGCTGCGCGAGCGAGTGGATGATCGCGGGAGCGAAGGTGACGGTCTGGAGCAGGTTGCTGAAGATCAGGTTTTTACAGAGGATGAACCGCGGCAGCCAAGATAAGTCCTCCGACCGCTCGATGGTGTACAAAGTGAACAGGTTGGCCAATAAAGAGAAAAGAGTCAGGAAAGCAAAAACGCAAATGAGCGCGGGAACTGCCGGTTCGTGAGGACTGATGGAACTGAACAGGTGTCCGGCTGTGGCCAGGTGATCCGTCTGGTTCTGGGTGGACCACAAACACCGAGAGCTGATGTTCGGCGCCTCCGCTACCTGCATCCCAGGAAAGTTAGGCATTCTCATCAAAGTAGATTCAAAGGACCGAAGTGCTGTCCAGTCAGCTGTAACCACTTGTGAGATGCTGCGCTTCTGTGTGCCTCAGCATCGCCGCTTTATCGGATCCGAGAACCCGCTCACTCTAATTACTTCTAATGATAAATGATGGAATGGAACAGGTCTCCCGCTGTGCGCCAGTCTTTGCAGTGGCACTTGGAACTTATGTCTCCTGCCTGTGATATCAGCGTCTCAGAAACGTTTTTCCATTTTCATCAAGGTAAACTCTCAAAGAATCTATTCTCAAACAGCTGTGTCCGTATGTAAGGCTCTGTTTGCTCTGCCCTGCCTCCAGCAAACACTTTTATACTCTGACCCGGTGGAACGGGCGGGCATTGGGGGGGGCGGTACCTGGCCAGAGTCAGCCCAATGAACTAGAAGCAGTTTTTTTTTTTTTTGGCTTCAAAATGGCATGTTTGATAATGTTTGATAATAACTGAAACTTCTCAATGTTTGACATTGGTTAGCAAAATGTTTCTACATCAGGCTACAAAGCTACTGCATCAATGACCTGCTCTATGCTGTAGTTGGCGATATGTGTTGTTTGCTGCTGAGC
>NW_006800217.1:133904-159902 GCF_000485575.1 Poecilia formosa
ACGCCCCCTCTGGTGCAGCGCCCCTATGCGTTGCATGAGCTGCATACCCACTTTTTGCACCACTGCCAGCTGGCCACTATGAGGTTTAAAAAAAAAAAAAATTGCTCTTGGGTGGGGGCCCCTGGTGCTCACGGTAAGTCACGCTTCACCTGTAATATGAGCTGCAATGTGCAGTGCACATCCAAACCTCCAAAGCACCAGTGGAAAATGAGTTAGCAAAACAATGTTGCAAAAAAGGACAGAAAAGAAAGGAAGAATAGAAAAAAGACAAGAAAGGTAAGATTTACTGTCTCTTGGTAATGTAATGATTATCAAAAACAAAAACATCAAAAACTGCAAATAGAAAATTAGCTTGATAGCGACCTTGAACAGTCTCGTTCAACAATCAAACATTTTGCTACAATGTTTGTATTTGTGTGTATGTGAGCTTTAACTTTAAATGAGTTGATTCTTGTGGTTGACTATATGTTTCTGACGTTTTTTTTTTTTTGGCTTCAAAATGGCATGTTTGATAACGTTTGATAACAATAACTGAAACTTCTCAGTGTTTGACATTGGTTAGCAAAATGTTTCTACATCAGGCTACAAAGCTACTGCATCAATGACCTGCTCTATGCTGTAGTTGGCGATATGTGTTGTTTGCTGCTGAGCATAATAATCTATGTATCTAAAATAAACATAATTTTTACATCAACTAAAGTATGTGAAACTTCTGTTAAAACTGTTTGGAGGCTCAGACTCAGCCCAGATCCGTCCACATTCTCAGGCGAGAAAGACTCACCTGGTATAAATTAAATTTTTAGCTATTGGAGTGATGCCTAAGAAAAATTAATTTAATCAGAGAATGTCATGACTATGTGTACATTACTACATCTTAAATAGGACTGACCTGATTGCAGTTTTCTGCCCGATCGCCGATTACAGATCTTTAAAAAGCCAGACCTGCCGATTTTGATTTTAGCCGATTCCAATTTTTTTGTCTGAAATTTTGCTAAATGTAGCAAAAAGTCAATGAGTTGGCGACAATGGGGGTCACTATTGTTAACGTGCAGACATGACCTGGTGGGCCAATGATTTGTCAGCCAAACCTCTCACTGTAAAGCAGAAGAGGACAGTATCTGATTTTTAAACATTTGCTGAGGAAGATGAGATCAGGTGATAAGATCGGCTTCTTATCCGATCTTATGCACCGCATGCAGCACATAGGGGCGCTGCACCAGAGCAACGCCCTTATGCGCGCTGCTCTGGTGATTGGCTGATACTTACATGTGTAAGTAACGGCCAATCACAATTTCCCAAAATTAAGCAAATCTGCGCTCATAAATCGACTGGCCGATAAATGTTTCCTATATTATACATGCATATGGGATATAATGTAAACGGCAGTGTCAGATGTGCAATAAGTTTATGAGCAGCACTTCCACCGTCACTTACCACGACCTGCCAGTTGACCTACCACAGCTGCAACAGCCTGCCTTGACTTGCCAGTGGACCTGCCACCTGCCATGGCTATTGGTGGATCTGTCACAGATTAGGAATGGCAGCTTCTGTCTTCGGTGACATAGGTGGAGCCCGATTAAACTTACTAAAGAAATCAACTCACTTGTTGTAAAAGTGAAATATGTAAAGGTGCTAAGATTCAGGTCTTAGGACTTATGCAGAAGTGGCTTCAAAAGTATCAGCGTGACCAACGATGCAACCAAAGAAAGTGACGGTCGTAGAAGCACACAGCTGTGGTTGTCAGGAATGTAATAAGACATTGACACTGGACTTCTGGCATTTTGGCATTTCCTTCTCCCCAGTCTTCCTCCAGACTCTGGCACCTTGATTTCCGAATGACATGCAAAATCAGGAACCTTTTGCAGGTGTTTAGAGTTACTTTGTTGATTCAGATGCAGTGTTGTGTTCAAGACCACCTAACCCGAGACCAAGACAAGACCAAGACCAGAGTGTATCGAGACCGAGACAAGACCAAGACTTTTGGGGTCCGCGACCAAGTCAAGACCAAGACCGAGGGGAGTCGAGACCGAGACAAGACCGAGACCAAATGCGGTCGAGTCCGAGACAAGACCGAGACCATCAAAAAATGGTCTTAAGACCGGTCTTAAGACCAAGACCAACTTCGAGTACCACAACACTGTTCAGATGATTAGGTTAATTGCTCGTTCAGATAACCTTTTCATGATATGCTAATTTTTGGAAACAGGGATTTTGGGTTTTCATGAGCTGTATGCCAAAATCATCAGTATTAAAACAATAAAAGACCTGAAATATTTCAGTTGGTGTGAAATTAATCTAAAATATATGAGTTTAATTTTTATCATTACATTATGGAAAATAATGAACTTTATCACAATATGCTAATTTTCTGAGAAGGTCCTGTATATTTGGGAGCCTCATCATCAATTGCCTTAAAAGTTAAGACCAAAAGTTTTATATGTGGGTTGTGCTTAACCCCTGTGCCACCACAGCACACCCAAAACCAAAATTTTAAAATGAGTCCTAAAATACACCAGGAGCCAATGCAGAGAGGCCAAAACAGGAGTTATGTGAGCTATTCTGTGGGTTTTAGTTAAAACTGTGCTAAAATTCTTGCTAAAAATTTTCTTGCTAAAAATTACATTTATACTAGGTGAAGTCTTTCTCACTTGAGAATGTGGACCGGTACTGGGCAAATAATTTTAACAGTGCTCCTGCAGAGGCTATAAAAATGTTTATTTTAGCCATATCAATTCTTGTACTCAGCAGCAAGCAACATTTCACCAGCTACGGCTCATTGACGTCATTCTAGTAGCCTGATGTAAAAACATGTTTCTACATAATGTCAGAAATTGAGAAGTTTTATTATTATCAAACATTATCAATCATGCCCCCAAAAAACCTCAGAAACTTATAGGGCCAACCAAGAGAATAAACTCATTTAAAGTTAAAACTCAGTTGAACTGGACCGTTCAAGGTCACCATTAAGCTAATTTTCTATTAGCAGCTCCACAAATATCTTTTTGACAAACATTACATTACCAAGAGACACAAAACCATACCTTTATTTTGGCTATTTTTCTCTCCATTCTTCCTCTATCTTTTGTCCGTATCTGAGGGATAAGTTCTTTTGTTGCGACATTATTTTGCTTATTTATCTTCCTTTTGTACTTTGGAGGTTTGGATGCGCACTGCACATTGCACGGCAACTCATACTACCGGTAAAGCGTGACCTTCCGCGGCCATCAGGGGGCCTCCGAGAGCAATTACCGGTAGTTTTTCTTTTTGCCCGTATAAACAATGAATTCTGCACGATCAAATATACAGCTGCAGGTGCAGGGTCATAAAATTACAAAATCATGAAAAAGTTTATTTAAATTAGTAATTTCATTCAAAAACTATATTCACTCATTACATACAGACTGATTTATTTCAAATGTTTAATGTCTCATTTCAGGTAGTGTTAACATGTTGTTTTATTGCAGGGAATTTCAAGATAGGTGGTCCTTGAGTGTTTGTCAGATGGGTTAAGTGGTTATCAGACTGAAAAAGTTTTCCAAATATATGTTGAAAAACCTCTTCTCATCCCCTCCCAAAAGAGTATTTTAAATCATACTACTACTTTTATTTACCTTTGAATGTAAATAACAGCCAGGTTATTTGTAAGTCAAGAACTAAACCCACCAGACTTTGAAGCACATAAATACACAGGGACCTTTTGTGAGGGAGGCAACCTTTCATGTTATAGGCGACCGTTGGACAGAGAAACAGGATATCAGCTGAGCTGGCTGGCTCCACATAATGAGCTCAGTGATTGAGACTGTCGTCATCTCTTGATAATTCCCTGGGTACAAATCCTCTCCGTGATGAGCCGAGACATCCTTCTAACCTAAACCTAACCAAGGGCTGAATGCTGTGATCACTGACATCTCAGATTATGTTGAACACACGATCAACATAATCTGAACATGTGTGAAGACGAACCCAATCAGATCAAATCTAAAAGCAAATGCTCAATGCTACGGGTATTTGTAGAAGTCTTTTAATGACAATTGGAAAACTAAGTTAATTGGCTCACAAATTGTTTCATTCTTCCTATGTCACTGACAGCTTTCTGTAGTTTATATCAATTTACTCTTCTATATCCATGCTTATAGGTAAATACATAATTGTCATCTGATCGAAAGTGGTAAATAGCACCTTAATAATATAGGATATTCTAATATAAAAATCAATACATTTATAATCATTGTAATTTTATAAACAGTAAAATATTGTATTTGTAATATGTTTTAATTGTGCCTGGTGCAGGGTTGTGTGCAACAGCTGACCTTTTTTGCATTCAGATGCAAATTGTGAAAATTTTACTTTCTTTAATCAGCTTTAAATGGTTATAGCTATTAACAGACAGATGCAAGTTTACTGTGTAAAAATTTCGCTTGTCTAATCCAAATTTATCCCCCATCAGTTTCCCTCAATGAAATGAAAATTAAGTTACCATATTTTTTTACTATTTTTCAATAAAACATTGTTTGATCGTCTTTCAGAATCATTTCTTATTAGAAACGAACTTCGTGACTGAATCAAAAATCATTCAAAAACTCAGCCCTTAATCATTCAGGGTTTGTATTGAAGTTGTTATATCCTTAGACCACCACAAGGGGCGGCATCAGCTCCGGAGCCCCCAGCAGGAAGAGAAGTTATTTGCAGTAGTGATTATTAATCCCGTCCCCACTGAGATATATGGGTGAATAAAAACATTCCCTTCTATTTCCGTGTAAAAGGTCATCTTTGAAACTCTTTGTGTGAATGCTTTCTGATCTTTTTGCTCTCAAGTTCAAGTTCAAAAGATGAAAAAAAAAAAGATCTCCATACTATCTCCATACTCTGCGTAGGGACTGGTTCTGGTTGAGCACTGACGAATTTCTGCAGATGATTGAGATCAGTGGGCTCGGCATGATCGTGGGTGGCGCCTACCTGACGAACCGATGGGCCCTCCTCCTGCAGTCGGGGCCCAGCCCTCCACCTTGCCCTCCTCAGCGGAACCGGAGACTGAGCTCACACTGGCGTGCTGCCGCGGCGGGACGGGGCATGTCGGAGTGTGTGGAACAAAGTGAGTTCCTGTGTGCGTAAGAGACAGAAAAGCAAAAAGAAAGAAAGTTTGACTGTGTGTGCTTTTTGCGCAGCTGTCTGATGCAGAGGAGTCCAACACACAGCAGAACAGGTGAGTTTTCTGGTTTTAGTTTTAGTTTTCTATCAGTCAGATTGTTTGTTACTGTGTGATATCCAGGAAACACAACATGCACAAAACATGAACAGTCCGCTGAGAAGAGAAGGATGGGTCTGCGGCTCAGACCTTCTTACTGTGGGTCTTCATGAAGAGAAATCAGTTGCATTCCTGGTGGGGTTAAAGTATTTACACCTCTGGATGTTTTGAGCTTTTTCTTCAGATCATAACCAAATACAATAAAACTCCCAAGTACAGCCATAAAATGAAAGCACATAGTCTGAGAATTTTATTTGGAGTGTTTTTGTGGGGATGCATTGATTGTGCAAAGAGAGATTTTACCTCACTGGGTGAAATCCTGCAAGACAACAAGTGGTACATACTAATAGAATAATCTCAACAAGGAGAGATATAGCTCATTATCATAAAATATGCTGTATTTTTCCGTTTCACACCTTTATAAGCATTTTTGAGTAATAGTTACAGAAGTATTCAACCTCTCTTTTTTGTCTTTTGCTAAGTCACAAGGTGTATTTAAATGGATTTTTGATGAATTTGCATAAAATATTCTAAGTTGGTGAATTAAAATCATAAAAGGCAATTGATGTATAAACTTTTTTAAAGTAAAAGCTGAAAATTGGCATGTGCATATATATTCAACCCTTCAGGTATGAAGCTTGTAAAAAGTTCTGGTGCAACCTTCAGAAGTCACATGTTTGGTGAAATGAAGTCCACCTGTGTGCAGTCTGTCAGTAGATAGGCTCCAGAGGCTGGAACACCACCACTAACCAAACACTACGAACACCAAGGCGTTGTTCAGAATCAAGGTTCGGTTGTGAAAAAACAAAACAAAACTAAATCTCTGATGATCCCCCCAAAGTACCATCAGATCCATTATCATCAAAAGCAAAGAACATGGTACCAAACACAACAAACCTGCGAAAGAATCCTTGACACCCACCTCGGTTCAGTATTCTCCACAACCTGCATTGCCCGTTCAATGCATCAGGTATTAAACCATCTTCGTCATCGATTTACTGATATATATAATTAAAAAACCTATTTACAATAAGTAAATATTTTGCTGTCTTTTAAGGATAGTTTGTGAAACCTTTTTGAAGCCCAAAAAACATCAGGAATGCTTTCATTTCCTCAAAAGCACAGCTTGTATCGAGTCTCTGCTTGTTCTCCTAAATACAATATTATGTTTCATCCACCTCTACAAATCAAATATATCAGGTCTTTTTTCATTATAATATGTGGCAAGATAGTTCTCAATTTGTTCAGGTGTACGAAGCCTTTGAATTGTCTTTCCTGTTGCTGTGTTTGCAGCAGCAGCTGGATTATCTGCAGCTACAGCAACATCAAACATCTTCTGCTCACCTTATCACCAGAGAAACTCCTCAACATTGCCACAAGAAATAAAAAGTTCTTTAATAAGCCATCAAAAAGCATTTGTACCAGCTAATTTCAGGAATATGTTCTGCTTGAATGAGTTACTAAAAAACCAAAATGTTGGTGTTTGGTTGTGCCTCTCTAGATGGAGTCACGTTGCTGAAACAGATTCCTACCACATAAAACAGCAGTTATTTGCTGTCTTAAAGTTATTTCAAGTTATTGTCTTTCAAGTCATTATCTGCAATTATCTGTACAACTAGTGTACATTTTAAATTCTCCTTTTAATGAAAAGATCATTTATTTTAACAGAATGTTATCTTGTACCTTGCAACTATTAATTCGTTTCACCAACTTCTCTGGGTAGTGAGGTGTGCTTGTGTGGCTGTGCAGGGCTTAGTGTGGCTTTAATCAGCTCAGGGACCTGGTTTGTGACCCTACCGCTCCGATCAACTCCAGCCTAGATCCCTGAAAGGTTGAGAAGCGGTTCAACTGCTCATGTGCAGGAGATGAGCAGAAAATGTTTCAGACTGGCTGCTTTTAATATATGTAGACCACCAGTTGGCTGGGTTTTGACTATATTTTCTTATGTGTTTTACAGATAACATAATGAAAGCTAAGGAAGTTTCATAAATAAAAATGGTTTCTGAAATGTTTTTATTTACTACTGCACAGCTCTGTTAAGATCCAAACTCAGTATCCCAGTCTGTTTCAGGCCTGGGCTTTGACTGGGCCAATGTTAAATTAGGCTGAGCTTTACTTGTAGGGCAAATGGTCGCACATTTGCCTCTAGAATACATTGGTATACAAAGGAGCTTGTTGTCGACTCAATGATTGAAATGTGCCCATGTCATGTTGATGCTAAACAGTCCCAAATCACCATCCCTCCACCACCATAATGGACGATAGGTTTAAAGTGTTTTAGCTCATATGATGGATTTTCTGCTGTTCATTTTGGCCACATCTTACTTTAGTCTCATCTGTTCAAAATGCATTGTTCCAGAAGTCTTGTGGTTCATTTGGGTGCAATGAACATAATTCATGCCAGACGAGTCTTGGAATTTGATTGTTTTTAAATGGTTTATAAATGGCTTTTCAAAACCTCCCAGAGGGATGAGCAGTAATAGCTGCTTTTCTGCTGTTTTTCTTCTTTGGCATTGTGATATTTTATTGTGTTTATTTCACATTAGCCTGGTAAAAACCAGCCCCTTTTCCCATGAGATCCAGAGTTTATTAGGTCTTAGTGCTGTCAGTCAACCTCAAGTACATGCTGCTAAATGTACTAATGGCGGAGAAACAACTTGCTGTTACAGGAAAACCACTTGTCCTCTGTGGCTATGCTAACTAGCCTAGCATTCATTACAGGCTCTGCGATTAGGAAAAAGCTGTAGCGTAGCAGAAGAGGAGGTTTATTGAAACGATTGGTTTCATACAAAGAGAAAGCATTATAACTAAGAATTTCTTGGTGGTGATCTTGTCTATAGCCTGTCACTAAATTCTCCTCCTTTCAGAACATCTTTCCTAAATACTGTATGTTAATCTGTAAAAGTTCTTCTGTGTGCATAGAGTAAGTCTTGTGGGCGTGAGGTAGCGGAAGGAGATGCTAGTTTTCTTTCTTTGAAGTTCCAAGGGAAATGGCTGTGTACAGCTCAGTGAGAGACTAAACTCCTTCTGAAATCTTTAAATTCTCTTACATAGCCCTTCTAGGCTATATGATGCCAGCAGACATTAAGCAACCATCCAAACAGAATTATGGGATTTCCTTTGGCTCCGAGGAAGTGATCCACCGATGTGTGCAGAGTATTAGGAAGATGTTTAAAGGAAATCTTTTTCCTTGTCGGCACTTTGTCTAAACTGAAACATGTATCTAGCTGCACTGTGTTTGGGTGGTCGACGCCCTTTTTATTTTCTCCTTTTTTGTTTCTTTCAGTTGTTTTTTCTGTAATAGTAACATGGCAAAGCTCACGGTTCACTAGCCCATCTTTATCCAAAATAGCTTCATTTTGGACAAAGGTTTCCAAAAAATCTGAGATGAATTTCCTCTGTAAGGAGGCTGGGCTCTGCCTCAGATAAGTTGAGGATCTCCTTCATCCAGCCGGTGAACTTGGTTTGAAGCTGTTTCTCTTTTACATTGAAAGATGTCATCTTAAACCAGGAGAGTCCAAAGAGTGACCTGGGGGCCAATATGTGACCGTTGGAATAATTTTACGTGCCTCACAATCACTGTTCAAGAACAAATTTATGCCTCCAACAAATGGAGATGATGCAGACAGACATAATTTTTTTAGGATGAAATGTATAAAAAATAATATCTTATTAATTTGAAAATATTTGGTACAAAACACAATTTGTTTTATTTGCTATGTTTTTTTTTTGTTTTGTTTTTTTTGTTTTTTTTTTGTTTTTGTTTTTTGTTTTGCTGTCTTTTTAAAATCATAGTATTTTGGCCAGAAAACTTCCAGTGACTTTTGACTTAGGGTGCATTCACACCAGACCTGTTCAAGCCGCTTCTGGAAAATTTGGTTTGTTTGGAGTTTGTGTGAATGTGAAATCAAACTCTGATGTGGACCAAAGAACAGAACTCTAGTCCACCTACGAACCTACGTCTCCGTTGGATTGATGTGAACTTTGATGCGGTTTGAATGCACATGATCGGCAAGCGGACGGAGACCGCTCCAAAAGCAGGAAGTGCAGAGTATTCTGGTTAAATACAACCAAAGCAAGCACGTTAGCTTAGCACAAGCAGGAGAAATGGCTCATGGAGTTTGTATTGTGATACTTAGAAGATTTCTTAGAGACGTTTGTTTCATTTTCTGTTGTTTTACTACCCCCTTGTGGCAGGATGTAAGTTAAGTTTTGTTTTCGTTAAAATTCCAGCGTTTTTGACCTGCAACGTGGCAGACAGTGTTTGAACCTTTCTTCAAGCCTCAAGTATCTTTGTCCGTAAGTAGTATGTTATTGTATTCAAATATTGTTTGACAGAAAATAATTAAGTTTGTCTGCTATTTATATTTTTGTGTAATATTTAACAATGTTAAACGTGTCCTGTCTTCGTAGCACTACGTGCGTTTTACTTAACAGTACGTGTTACGTAGCAATGTGTGTGTACTTGAGACATGCAAGATGTTAATGTGTATCTTTTTGACGTTGGGACTAATGTTTTTTTTTGTTCACTATCTGTCTAACGTTGTTGATATTATTGCTGGTAATATTAACAGCAACTTGTAGACCCACAGAAAAACATGAGACCCAGAAAGTTAGGAGACTGCTTTATGAAAACAAATGTGCGGAACAGTTTTTCAGACCTACAATCATTTGTTCTTTTCTGGTTGGTTTTATTAAAAATATTGTACTTTTAATTTAAAAGAAAAATAATTCACACTAAAATTATATTGCTTTCTTAATTGGAAGTGGGGAAAAAAGATGATTTAGTTGTGATGTTGTGAAGATGGGTAAAAACCCTTGAGTCCAGAAGATGGATAGCTGTGTTTTCTTCATATTATTGTTTACCTCCAGATGACACTTTGTTGCTTGGAAACCCCTAATTTGCTTCAAGTGATTGCCCTCAGTGAATGCCAGCTCTTATGTTTGTCATTCAGTTTTTTTTTTCTCGGTTTTTTTTTTATGGACAGTGAAAGCAGCGGTACAACATGTTGTACCATGTATTTCTCTAAATTTCTTGATCATCAATTCAATAATAGTTGTGGATAGATAGATAGCATTTATTGTCACTGAACAGAATTCACACATCTGATGCACATGTCTGTTATCATGTCTCTGGTTATAACATTAATTAGAGATACATCGATTGAAGTTTGATGTCCGATTTTAGACATCTGATTTCTACAAAACTTTGACCTGATGAATTGTATTTCAGCTGATTGAGATTTTAGCTTAGAATAATTAACAGCATTCTAAATATTTGATTGCTCCTAATATAAAGAAATATTAAAATTGGAGATGACATCACACAGTATCTGTGAGAAAGAGGAGCCACTGCATACCGGAATTTACTGTTAAAGGGGCAGTATGTAAGATGGACTTTTTGAGCTTTACATCATGTTATGGTGTTACTCCCTCATCAAAAACATACCGGGAGTGTTGCCTTCATTCTTTCATGCAAGTTTGAGAAATCTTTTAATCTCCATGGCAACCATTCAGCTATACAAAATGCCTGGGTAAACTGAGTGCCACCTTTGAGGCACAGCTTCTCAGAGCTGCAGTTTCCAACCTTCCAAGCAACCACCTCACAGAGCAGCCCTCACCCACAACGCTCTAACTCAGTTCCTTCAGACTAGCTAGAAGCAATTAGCAAACACCTGGTGAAACTCCACATCTGCTGAACTCATTATACTTCTCAGTAAAACTCTGATAAAAATGCTGTTAAAGGGTTAATAGAGGAGCCATGTTGTGATGACTTCCTGAAGGCAGAGCTTCAGAAAGAGCAGGATTTTTTTTAAAGAGACATAGGCCCAATTTCACGTTGTTAAATCAAGAATTCAAAATTCTTTGAAGTTATATTTGATATTTATGACATTTTATCACAACTGAAGTTAACATAGTTACTTGATTGTGTTACAGACTGGCACTATCTGCTGCCCCTTTAAATAACAAAGACAAAATGATCACAGTTGGCCTTTTTAAGTAGAATGTACCGTTATCAAAATAATTCAGTTAACAACTGGAAATATCAATGTCTGTGTGTTAATTGTGGAGAATATAGACCCTTACTTAAAATCTAAAGTTTTCCAGGGAAGTAAGTCATCTCCCTGTAAAAAAAAAAGGAGCAAACTTCCAGTATGATCTCATCTGCAGGATCTGATACCACTTCCTGCCCAGCCTTGTTTTACCGTACCTTGACAGTTTCTGAAGTTGCACAGTATTTTCAGGACATTCATCTGCTAATTCTGAAGACAAGCTCAGAGGGAGAGAGAGACGCACACAGAGCCAGCCTTATCGGGTTATGCTGTTCATGGATGTGGTGCCTGTGGTTTGTTTGGACTAGAGTCTTGAGATTAGCTTGCTTTGTCTGAGCCCGCTGTAGATGCGTCTGCAGATGCCACCACTATGGCATTGAATCTTCAACTGGTTTTTGCTCTATCTTGGTGTGATTGAGTGCTTGCTCAAGTTCCCAGAATGAAACCTGGTGCTCTTGTAATTTTTTTATGTCTTAGCACATTAAGTGTAATCTTCCATACTTTTATATATTATTCTGTTGATTAAAGGTTTAGCAGTGAAATACCACTTTTTTTTTATGAGAAGTTATATTCTTACTTTGCAAATATTACACTTGTTGGCATTGTAAAACGTTATGACATGTATGCTGCTGATTTCGAATAAATGACTTATTTATGTAATGGGGTTGTTCACAATAATAACTGGAGTTCAGTCAGTAAGGTCATTAATTCTGTGCAGAAGCAGGTGAGCTGCTTTTCAAAGCAACACATTTTGTACATGGTTGTGACATAATTTAAAACAAACTGTTAAAAAGAATGGCTTGCCGCACTTTTTTTTTTCATATATTTGCCACTTGTATTTAGGTGTGACTTGTTCATGTCTTTTCCTCTTTGTGGTGGATTTTTTGACCAATGTGTTAAAGGGGCAGTGTTATGCATTTTCCAGGTACGTAGTATCATTTTATTGCACAATCAAGGAACTATGTTACCTTGATTTGTTATAAAATGCTGTGTACATCAAATATGACTTAAAATAAATTAAAGTAAGTAATTAATGCTTTGAAATTGGGTCTCTGTCTCTTTTAGAAACTTCTGCTCTTTTCTCTGCATTCAGGAAGTCATCACATGGCTCTTCTATTACCCTTCCTCGAGAATTTAATTGAAAAGTAGCTTGTACAATAAGCTCAGCAGATGTGCCGTTCTGCTAATTGCTGCTGAAGAGCTTAAGGGGTGAGTTGCAGAGGGAAGTGGCTGCTCTGTAAGGCAGATGCTCTGAATGTTGGAAACTGCATGTTTGAGGAAGGCTGCGATCAATCCACCAAGGCGTTTTCCACAGCTGAATGGTTGCCATGGAGATTCAAGGATTTCTTAAACACGCATAAAAGAATCAAGGCAACACTGCAGGTATGATTTTGATAAAGGAATAACATTATAACTCAGATCAAAAAAGTCAATTTTACATAATACTGCCCCTTTAAATGTAGGGCTGGGACTTCAACAAGTTCCGTTTGATTAGGTACTTACATAGATATTAAGGCGTTACATTTGTGCACTTATTTGCTTGTTTTTTGTTTTGCTTTTTTTTTTTTTTTTTTTTCACGTACAAAATTCCAGAACTGGAATCTCTGTATTTGCATGTAAATCTGATGCACAATCGACATCCGCCAATAACATCAATAGACAACAGAGCTGCTTCTCCTGCCCTACTGGGGCTTCACTTCTCACTCATTGACTGCTGTAGTTAGGCAGCGGCCCCTCCACGATCCTGCAGGTATAACCTGTGTAGTTCATGAATGGATGGATGGGGATTCCTGAAATACAGCTTAACCCTCAACTAAAAACTCCTAAGATTTGTTACTGCAGTGTCTTTGAATAAGGCCTGAGACTACCTTTGAGGTCACCTGATATATTGTTGAAACATAAAACTTCACTACAGTGAGATAATTCCACTGCTAATGTGCAGAGCTTGTGTAGACAGCTTCTCTCTCCTCCTCTGTGTTTGCTCAGTGACACATTGAGCCTCCATGTCCCACTTTAATCGATGCCAAAGGTCACATTGCTACAGAGCAGAATGTGCTGCTTTGTTCTCGCCTGTCGTTTTTTTTTACCCAGTTCTCTGCTTAATCGGAGACTTGTATAACCCACAACATGATGCATCGCAACAACACATATTGCAATACACTAAGCACACGTCCACCAACATGCACCACTCTACCAATCCAATCAGTTCATCTAACCAAGGTCACATAGTTGTCCTCAACAGATTTGGTGTTTACCAGACAGCTCAGGTGATCTGCAGCAACTTTTTGTAATAGTTTAATGCTTTTGCTAAAAAAAAACCAGTCTAACTGTTGAGAACAATAAGTGATGTATTTTTTGAGTGTTTAGTCTTTATTCTGTTTATTTTGTGTAGCTTGAGGTAGCAGCTATCTAACTGGCTTACTGATGTTTCTGAAGAGCTGACCTTGCTTTCAGACTGGATGTCCAGGTTAACTTTGTTTTGAGGAAAGTGAATGCACCTTCAATAGCAGTTGAAAGAGGTTTAGCCACATATCGGCGACAAAGAACAATTAAGCAAAAATCATTTGACTCATGAATTCAGTCAGCTGTTCCTTAAACTCACATACTTTTAAGTTTCAACTGTTTATATTTTCTGGAAAGTTACCCTCAGTTAACTGATAAAGACTTTGGATGGGGCTAAAGATTAAGGTGATGGCAAGGAGTCATTTCAGCCTCTATGACAGGGGTGTCAAACTCACTTTTATTTTGGGCCAAATCCAGATCATGAATGTCTTCAAAGGGCCGGTTGTGGCAGAATGCATAGATAAAACTACCTGTTAGCAATCTGCTAAATGGATGTATTATGTAAAATCAACTTTTTTGAGCCTTACATCATGTTATAAAAAATATACCAGGAGTGTTGCCTTGATTATTTTATGCATGCTTGAGAAATCCTTTAATCTCCCATGGCAACTGTTCAGCTGTGACAAACACCTGGGTGGACCTAGCTCCGCCTTCAAGGTGAAGCTCCTCCTTAGAGCTGCAGACTCAGAGCTTCTGCCTCACAGAGCAGCCCTTCCCCACATCTCCCCCACTCAGCTCCTTCAGACTACCCAGCAAACACACGTGTGCATCCGGTGTTTGCTGATGCACAGCTCCATCAGCTGTGCAGGTTTTCTTCCAGTTAACTGCAATGTGTCGCTTAACCTATCAGAGGTTTGTGGGAGAGAACCAAGAAGGTTTGACCCAAGGCATACAGTTTAAAAGACAGTTATTCTTAATGCTCACCAAATGTATGTAAATATTTAAATTCAAGGAAAGTTACAAGAAATCTCTAAAAAATTTGCTCTCGGCAAGTTTTCTGACATTTAGCAAATTGAAATAATTTAGGTAATTCTAACTGACCTATAACTACAGGGGTTTGACCTAATATAACTTCAGTCAGTGAAAAAAATGTGTGTGTCTTTTTGGTACATTAATATCTGGTTTCAACTGCATTTATTACCTAATTTATATTATTTTTGTATATTTCCTATCAGAAACAGTTGAATAAAAACATATTTGAAATACAAACCTGCATTAGGTTTGAACAATTTTATGGATGATTTTTGGCACCGAACATACAAAATGCTACCTAAACTTATGCAAACACTAGTTAAGTAACACTGTATATCAACCTGAACATACCATTCCTGCAATGACTCATGATGTTGGCAGCATCATGCTGAGGAAATACTTTTCTTGTTGGAACCTGGTCAGAGTTGTAAATGGACAATGGATGGAACCAAATGTAAAACCTGTTGGAAGTTCCAAAAGACTTGAGACTGTGGCTGAGGCTCACCTTCCTTGCCCTCAGAAGTGTAACTCTTCTTTTTATCTTCTCTAATTCTAGTTTTGCTTTTAGTTTCCCCTCCTCCTTTTATTCTCTGTTCCTCTCTTCCTTTAACTTCCTCTCTGTTTTTCTCAAGCCTCCTCTGCCTTGCTCTCCCTGAGTGTCCAGAAGAAAAGGGTGGTGCATTCCAAAGGCCTGGAGACCGTTCCCCTCTTTCAGGCAATGGTCCAGAGACTGACAGAGAAATTAGAATAAGAATAGCCGCCCATTCACCGCCTGTGCCCCAGTGACAAGCCGGGGGGGCAGGGGGAGTTAGTTTTGGGAGGAGACGAATGAAGGGGGTCCCGTCCGGTACCCTGTGCTCCCATTGGCCAGCGGCATTCCCTCTGTTTTTACATTGCTGCCACAAGTTATGCTCTGAAGTTTGTTTTACACATTCTGGGGCGCATGTTCATGCACGCGTAAATGCACGCATGCCGGGTTCCAGGACCTGCACACGTGCACTGCTAGACCATAGTCTGAAGAGACGGTGGGCTGCAGAGACACACAGGGAGAGCTCCTGACCACACAGGGCAGAGTGGAGTGACCCGGCGCCATGTGAGTATGGTCTCACTCGTTGCTGATGCTTATCTGGAGATCTGCTAAACCTTCCATATTCCTGTCTTTTCTGCAGCTTGATGCTGTGGGTTCAGGGTTAAAACGTGACCCGGTGCTGTCGCCACTCCTTTATGTCACGTGGAGCTAATCTGTGAACTTTTAACAATGTAGCTGTTAAAATTTAACAATAGTGCTTTCACAGAGCAACTGTTTTTGTTGTTGTTTTTTTACTTCAGTTTCTTAGTTGCTGGCTTGTGCAGTTATATCAAATGGTATATCTTGAATAATCTCTGCTGTTTAATTAAAGGAATTATAGAAACATGGAGATATCATAATGGGATTATGGCCCTGGAGCCCCTGGTGCCTATTATCACAGACAGGTTCTGTCATCCCGATACAGTTCACTCACAGTGTGTTTAGCAGGAGGGGAGGCAGAGTTTACAACAGTGTCACACTAATTAAAGAGTGGTCTACTTTGTTTCACAATCAGGAAAGTTTAAGTTTTATAAAACACCCTATGAAGTAATTACTGCATTTTAGACATAAGGCTAATATAGAATACATTGTAATTTGCTGTTGCTCGAGATCAGAATTGATGTCTCTTCATTGGTCATGAGTAAAATATAGTTTTATGTCTTTCTTCAATTTAGTTCAGTTCAAATTAGTTGAAAGGTGCAGTAATATGTTAAATAGACTTTGTTGAGCTTTACATCGTGCTACATTGTTATTCCCTCATCAAAATCATACATGGAATGTTGCGTTGTTCCCTTCATTCATATTTGAGAAATTCTTTAGTCTCCATGGCAACCATTGAGCTGTGTAAAACGGCTTGAGGGACCAAAGATGCATCTCTTCCTCTTTTTGGGGATGCAGCTTGGGGCTGCAATTTCAAATCTTCTGCCTCACAGAGCTCCCCTCCCCCACTCAGCTCCTTCAGACTAGCCAGCAGCAATTAGCAGCTGGAACAGCGCATCTGCTTATCTCATCATACAAACTACATCTCAGTGTGACACTGGTAATACGTTGTTAAAGGTCTAATACAGGAGCCATGTTGTGATGAAATCAGAGTTTCAGAAAGAGCGGGAGTTTTTAAAGAGACAGAGGCCCAATTTCAAGGTGTTACATTTTTCATATTTGGTGATAGGAGTTTGTCCCTCAGTCTGAGAGGTGGATTTTTTATGAGCACTTTGCCTTCTTCCTACAGTTAATTGGTCTCTCTAAATAGTCCTTAGGAGCGAGTGAGTGAATGGTTGTTTTTCTTGTGCGTCTCAGTGTTACTGTGTGATGGACTAGCCTTCTGTCCAGGCAGTACCAATGACAACTCACCCAATGTCTGCTGGAAAGCGGCGTTAGCCCTCCATGCCCCCAAAAGGATGAGCGCCAGAGATAATATATGGATCATCTCTTCACGTTTTATATTTTATTATACATTCAAGTTATCTCATATCATGAACCTTGGTTTCAGTAATTCTGAATAAAAAAAACACAACCCTATAAAATATTTTTTCTTTTTTTTTTTTTTTTTTTTTTAATTATTTACTTCTTTTATTATTATTTACTTTATTTCTTTACTTCTCTGTTTTTCAGATAACGAGACAGTCAGATGTCCATCCACTTGGCCATTAAGATGCCCATCAAAATTATTCATTTGAGCCTTCTGGTGCTGGGTGAGTTACATTCATAAATGTTTGTCATTATTTTAGGCTTGCTTTTAAATCTTAACTTTTAGTGACTGCGTATTGTGACACTGGTGCCACTGTGTTGGGATTTTCTGTTCAGATGTTATGTCCAGTGTAAAGATAAGATATGCTGATTAGGGATTCGTCGATATGAAAATGTGGGTCAGTACTGATGTCTGATATTAATGTTGATGCTATGAACGACAACCAATATTTACATATGTTATATATATTAATCCATCCTTTTGACACTGTGAAAAGCAGCCAAACAAGCTGCACTGCGTCACTACCACTGTTAGATGACCAAGCAAACACCACATGGTCAATTCCCTCCCTTCCTCCTTCGGTCAATACTGATGTTGATGCTGATATATTTTGCACCACTAATGCTGATTTTAGTCTGTGTTTTACCTGTTGAATTGAACATTGCATGGATTGATCAAACCTGAAGTTCTGAGCTCACCTGATCAAAGTCACCTGCACACACTTGTCTTTTCTTCCAGCTTTTACATTAATCTTTAACTAGTTAGAAGAAGGCTGCATTTGTGAAGGGATAGAAGCAGTGAACTTTAATGACACTTATACTGGTAAAGTCCAATAAAGTTGGACTTTAGTTCAAAGAACGTTGGTGCAGATACCTGGAACAATCTTTGCTCTGTGAGTATAGCATAGCTAAAGAACCAGAAGTTGTGTCCAGCCCTCTGACACCTGGAATTGAGCCTCTGATGAGTGAATTTTTCCAACGTTCTTGCATTCTTGCTGCATACACGAGGCTTATGCCTTAGGGGGTACTTATGTGTGACTTTTCCTGGGTGGATATGCTCCAGTAGCACGTGCTACTCTGACAGACCAAATGGTCTCAAGCACACTGCTGGAGACAAACTACAATTAAACAGCTACTTGACCTCCAAATCTTTTTTGCCCAATATGGAAAGTTAGGTAGAAAAAGTCTTTATGTATTTTAGACCATTCAGAAAAGGAATTATAGGAAAAAAACTCTTTAAACTGCACAAAGTCATCTCCAGAACGATCCAAAGATTCTCAATAGGTCTCTGGATTTTATGGTGACTGATCCACAATTTAAGCTCGATAAAGCTTGGCACTGTCATTTTGGAATGTCCAAGTCCCATCAGGGAAGAAAAATCCATTGGTGGACTAACCTGGTCATTCAGTATGTTCAGATAATCAGCTGAACCTGGACCTGACCAGCTGCAGCAACCCCAGATCACAGCGGGTTGCTCATTCCTAGTGGTAGTAGACACTAAGCACGATGGCTGCACCACTTCATCTGCCTCTCTTCTTATCGTGATGTGACCATCACTCTAAAAGAGGGTCAATCTGGATTCATCAGACCTTCTTCCATCGCTCTAATGTCCAGCTTTTATGTTTCCTTGCTAATTGCAGCCTGTTTGTCCAATTAACTTCACTATCCAGTGGTTTTCTTATGACTACAACAGTTTAGTCCCAACCTCTTGAGTACCCTTCACATTGTATGTGGAAATGATTCTAGCCAGGTTGGGTTCTTCCACATGGTTGTGCTTCTCATTGCACCAGCTGGAAGACAATTGTCTATGCAGTATCTATTCAATAAAAAGATTATACCTAGTTACTCAGTTAAATTCAGTTGGCACTTTTTTTCCGGTCAGGCTGTGTATTTATCCATTTACCATTTTTCTCTTCCTTCATGATCCGACAGCAATGTGATCACAACAGTAGAAATGTGCTAACCAAGCAGAGAACCACAATCTCTATTGTTAGAATAAACTAACAATACTGAACCTGAAGCCATTTCTGATGGCTCAGAGGCTAGAAATTCACTTCAAAGAATAAAAATAGCTTTATGGGAGTTTCACAGTGGTTTAGCCTCATAATTAACTCCTCAAACACTATTCAAATATGTCTCAGTCTAGCAGATTTGAAGAAATCCATTAGACAAAACCAGACACGAAGCTTCTAATATAGGCATACTTTCAGCAAGTGTGTGGTCTGTGCCTAAACATAAACTCAGTCGGCGATTAAAACTGAGGCTAATTTATGAGAAAAGCTAAGGGGTACGTGTCTAGACAGAGTAGCACAGACAGATCACAACACATATGAAGGGTACCCCTATCACTGTCTCAATCAGTGAGAATATTTCCCACCAGCAACAACCTGTGTGGTGGTGAAAAATTGAAGTGATGCAAAACAAACAGAAGCACTAAATCAGAAACTAAATTAATTGCCAAGATAAAAAGAAATTCTTGCCTTCCGGGTACTTTTAGTATTGGTCACTGCTTCTCTTGTACTCTCTGGTGCTTATTTTGAGCATACTTTTCATTATTTATTTATGAACATCATAATCTCTGTGCTTGTCTTTTGTTTATTGTCTTTGTTGTGTGAAAAAGGGGACAAAATAAACCAAACGAAAAAAAATCTACTTTTTTATCTTCAGGGATTGGAATATTTTTTTGTGTGGAATTTTTATGGAGCTTTACCTGGGTAGTCTGACCAGAGAATGAACCTGTTGTGTAAAGTAATACCTATAGAGTGAGGTCAGGTGACACTCTGTTGTAGCTCTCAATCAAGCTCTGTAATCTTTGTCTGGATTGTTTGAATAGAAGGGAGGGACCAAGGCCTGATACTTCCAGCCTCAACACTGATAAAATTTAAACTGACCTTGTTATGATTTTCTTGTATCTGTGTTTTCTGTTGAAGTCTTGTAGCTACACTGAGTTGTATTTTCTGCTTGGCCTGGGTGTCTCTTGGCTGCAGTCAGTATATTTCTCAGCTTTTTGTCTTCTTTTGTCATTGTTACATTTGAAATAGATAGCTCAGAAGTTGGGGTACACTGTTGCCCAATGTTGTGGAATCTATCCTACTTCCTGAAAGGTGACTCAAAAACGTTAGTCGTTCCAGTCAGTCGGCCACTGCTAAGGTTTCACAGGAATTCAGAAAATCCTTCACATTGAACCTTGTACTTGAACACCAGCCAAGGCATTTACAATTGTGCGTGTGTGTGTTCGTGTGCATGCGTGTGCATGTGTGTGTGTTTGTTCTGAATGGCTGGAAGAAATTTTTTATTCAGTGTTGTGAAACAGATTAAAACTTTCCACAGACAATAACTTTGGAGGAGTATAAAGAGGTTTGGAAGATCCAGCTTTTATTTTGGAAGTCCACCTCCACTTATTGGATGTGAATATTTAGGTCTAAACTTAGCTCAGACCTAAATATTTGGCTTGCTAGCTATATGGTTAGCTTCTAACAAAATATATGAACTCTTTGCAACTAATCATTAGTTAGTTGCAAAGAGTCGTCAGAAACTCGTCTCCCTCACTTCCGACTGACATCGGAAGTGAGGGGAGTGTTGAACAGAGCGACTGCAATTGTTTTCCGAAGTTGTTTTTGTCAATTTAGCCATGGCTTCTACTTGAGTCAAGCTAATTTGTCTAACATAGCACACCTGGTTGGGATTCACAGACAGCCTTTCTCCTTACACCAGAGGAGACTTAACGTATAAAAGATGAGATGCTAACCAGTTTTTCACATACATGTTAGATGGCTACATGATGGTGGGGTATCTTCTCCATGGTTACTAATTGTTAGGTACGTACCTTTTCCATAGTGCAGTATTTGATATTTTTCTATTCGTACTTACTTATAAAGTATATGAACATTAATCTTAACTTGTAAAAAGTGTTTGCTACAAATCCACACCGAGGGCTGCCAGTCTTTATGATTGACAGCTGCATCCTTGTCTGTGCATACTATGACCATTTTTAAAATTAAATCAAACATAGAAGTGATATTAGGCTACTAGCTATCTGTTTTATGACAGGTTTTAAAGGAGTGCATAGGTTGTTTTGACGCCTGTTATGGCAGAGTGAGCTGCGTCATGAAGAGCGTGACGTCATGTGCAAAGGGTCAATAGCTGAACTAAGTATTTAGCTTATAAATATTTAGTTTGTAGCTAAATATTTAGCTTGTTAACTGTGAATATTTACTTTGAAGCAAAATATTTAGCTTGCTAACTAAATATTTAGCTTGAAACTGTGACATTAATGCAGAGGTTCCCAAACTGTGGGGCATGCCCCCTAGGGGGGGCGCCGTGCCATTGCAAGGGAGGCGCAGGAAGCAGTCTGGTTGAAAAAAACAAAACGCTGTAAGCCCTGGGTTTTTACCTTAGAATGGCCAACTCTCTGTTATTCCTCTGTCAATTTGATACAGTAGGGGCTTCTGCACTTCCCATATCTGTGTCCTCTGTCACTTTTATCAGCAGTTAAAACTGTTTAATCCGTTGTTAACATGTTGAAACCTGTTTTTTCGAGCCACCTTTAAACTCAACATGAGCGCTACGACGCTCGCGCTGGGTTTACACCTGTTCAGCAATGAAGGAGACCTGCTGCTGTTGGGCAGAGCTACTCAGTTGTGTTAGAATCACGGCAGCAAACCAGTAAAACACAACAAACGTTTCACAGTTTTCCCCCCCAAACTAAGAGTCTGTTGAATGAAGGTAATGTTAGCTAAAAGATGACTAGCCAATATCAATACAGCACCTTAAGCTTAACAAGTAGTGTAATGTACAAGCAAAATCAGCCAGAACCCAAAACGCAGCCAAGACAAGTATTCAAGTTCACATAAAGTTTATTAAAAAATAAGGGTAAGAAGGGGCTCCACAGGGTGTGGTCACACTGGTGACTGAGGAATGGGGAAACCACAGGGGTTGGGAAGCCAGCTAGGGGACAGTAGGGTGAATGGGCCGTGGGGACTTAGGGGACAACCAGATGACTGGGACGAAATCCACAAACCAGAGACTTAGTCGTTGAAACAATCCAGGGTCATGCACAGGGGCTTCTCAGGCAATGTAAATCCAACAGACAGAAAACTGGAGGCAGGGTCAGAGGCAGGCAGGGTTCAGCAACAGGAGATCAAAAATCTTCAACAGCAGAGGGAAAAGGCCAAAATCTGTGGTCAAAAAAACAGATGGGATAAGAAAACCAGGAGACTCATGAACATGGAACAAGACTTGAAAGCTGTGACTGTGGCAACAGACAATCTCACACTGAGCTGGTGACGAGCAGCTGTTTAAATAGGGAGCAGCACAGTGCAGGTGAGGGTAATGAGTAATCGGCACACTCAGGGTAGGGCTGCAGGGCTGCAATCATGACAAGTAGGCTGCATTTTTGCATGCTCCAAATGCTTTGCAACTGTAATTCATTCATAATAATTTTGTAAAAACGTTGTTTTAATTCAGCTAAGTTTATTTATCCAGTACCAGGTTACATAACGACTCTCGCAAAAACATTTGGAAAGTTTCTAAGGATTTGCTGCTAGCAATGTGTGACCTTAATGAGTAAATTTGGTTCTTCATATTTTACAATAACATAAAAATACAGAGGCTGTAGTGCATGCATGCACTGTTGCTTTGCAGGAGGAAAGTCCTATCCCAGTCTGATCCCAGCCTGGGCTCTTTCTGCGTGGAGTTTGCAAGTGCACCTCTTCTGAGCTCATATGAGCTGCTTCTCAGTGAAACGCTGGTAAAATCATTGTTAAAGGGTCAACAGAGGAGTGTCAGAAAGAGCAGGAGTTTTCAAAGAGACAAGCCCAATTTCAAGGCATTAAATCAGGAAGTCAAATTTCTTTTAAGTCATATTTGATACATTCAGCATTTTTATAACAACTGAACGCAACATAGTTACTTGATTGGGCTATGAAATGGCACTATGTGGCTGGACAATATGTAATACTGCCTCTTTAAGAGACTTGCATAAGGTGTTACCACTTTTACCGCATGTGTACCTCTTCTAACTTTGACCGCTTTTCTGTCAAAGCTACTAATAATTAAAAGCCATCAGCAAAATCATATTTAAAAGAAAAAAAAGATATTTATTGGCTACTGAGGGTTCAGCAGAATCAGCACTGCCTTCACGCTTTCTCTTTACCTTCTGTAGGCAGTGAAAAATGGTTGGGTAGGTTATGGAGGGCAGTTATTGGGAAAAAGTGCATTTAATCAGTCATTTCAAAAGAACAGTGTGCAGCTTTTATAATGGAACCCAAAATGTCAATAACATTTGTTTCCACAAGTTCCACAAACCAGTGTTTTGGCTACTAGGATGTAGCAGAACAAGGGAAGAATGAGAAAAGAACTAAATCTTTATTAGAATTCGTACAGTTGCTGTTAAAGTAAAGAAAAAAATTTATTTTGCATTTCCTATTCACTCTATCCATCTGAAAAGAGAATGGAATTATAGTAGATAATGCACTTTGAGTGACATAAATGTTGAGGATGAAAGGTGATAATACCAGGAATTAACTACAATAATAATAAAAGAAACAAAAAAAAAACACTGATATCATCTCATAAATTTTTTTTTATGCTACTTGTGTTATCTTTATTAAAAATAAATCACACTTTGGAAAGCAATTCTCACTACCATGCTCATCAAGAGTAGAGATGCAGTATTTCATTTTTTCACAGAAAATACTTTTGATTCCATTTGAAACCACCCATGACTTTCCCATCATGCCTCAGCATGCCTGCCTTTCTATTGTCTCCAAATTAACAGACGAAGTTCTTTGAAGATATTATTCTTTGCTTCATTCCTTCTCTGAAAGAACATATGAACCTTCTTTAAAGCTTCATATCTTAGTATGTTGATGTTCAGTTGATCATAAAACTTAAAATAGTAAGACATGAGATGGACTTTATTTAAGGAAAATAATGTTTTTTTTGTGGCGGAAAACAGCTGTTCTCACTACATCTGTAAAACTAAAATTATGTTCTCTGAACATAATGAAATCCAACAAATAACAGAGAAATTTTTAGATATATTATTCAGACTATTTGGAACAAAGACTCTTCAAAGTGGGGTTGTCTTGTGCACATGTGAACAGTCAGTATCTTAACTCCAGTAGATACTTTTCCTATCTTCACTATTATGATAGAACAAAGATTAATTTTAGATCTACTGGCTAGTAAAAGCAGGGTCAAAATAAGACAATTACTGTTATGGTTAGACGACTTCAAACTCATAAAGTCATTGTCAGTCACGTGAACACAATTTTGTTGATTTTTTTTAAAACTCTCTAAGTTATCAAAGTGAAGATGCTAAAAAGTATGGAAAGCCTCCAGTGCCATATGAACATAAATATTTCACATTATGTCGACGTGCACACAACACACAAACAATATGGAAAGTAAGTGATGTTTACCCATCAAATATGTCACTTGTAATTAACACATAAACTACGTGTTAATGACACAAATAAAATAACAACAAATAAAATACCTTTTTGTGCCTTTTAAGACACAATCAGCATCTGTTTATGACCCAACAAAAAGGCATAAGCAGCATGTTTATTCTACATTGGGGTGTTGTTAACATGTAGTTTATGTGTTAATAACGAGTGATATTGATGTGTATTTGGTGTGTTGTATAACATGAAATCTTTTCATGTATTTGAGCCCGGTGCTACATATTGAGCTACATATTGATAATATTCAATGCTCATATTCAGTAACAACTTCTATACCTTTATTTCTATTGTTTTACTGTTTTATTTGTGATGTGATTTCTACTGTAAAGTGCTTTGGCTGTAGTAACTCTACCTAAATACAATACATTTATTGTTCAATACAGACAAGTTTAAAAATTTCCTCTGACAAAGAAAATGTATATAAATCAATAAATTAATCAATCAATACCAAACGGTGTGGTTGGTGGCGTTTCGTATTATGTGAAAACTCAACTTAAAAAGACATTGACACAATTTAACCCCAATCAAGCCAATCAAACCACGTGATTTCTCATCACCATCTGTTGTATCGGTGAAAAATCTGACACGGATTTCATGCCTCTTTGGTGTCTTGACTTTGGTTTTATGGTTTGCTGTAAAGAGAAGTTCTGTCATGATCCGTGTTTTTCTGTATAGTTATTTTGAGGTTTTCTGTGTTTAGTCCTGTTTCCCTGACTCTCTGTGTTGTCCTGTCAACGCTTGATTGTTCCCAGGTGTGTCTCGTTCCCTTGATTACCCCGTGTGTATTTATGTCCACCTGTGGTCTCTGTCTCTTGTCGGGTCCTTGTCTAACGTCTACTATTGTCGTACGTCAGTTGTTGTGTGTCGGCTCTCCAGTGGAACTGAGAAGTCCTGTCTGCCTAGCTCCTGTTTCAGTCTTCAGTATGTCAGTTGCTCCCGGTAACTAGTTGTGCTCTATGTTCTCTGCCGTGCCGCCTGATCTGGACTGTTTTGAGCATTTTCATTAAACTCATAATTTTCATCTACATCCTGGGTCTACCTGTGTCTCTCCTCACCACCAACCACCACAACTCATGACAAGTTCAATGTCCATTTTCCTATCATATAACTGATCTGAAATGTGCTGAACTTGTGTAGAAACCATTACTTGAAAACCATTTTAGAAACAAGTTAGCCGGTATTGAATGTACAGAGGTTGGATTTTCTTGTGGTGTTCAATTTTATATTAGTAAATGGAGGAATCTTGTAATGGTAGAATGATTACAAAACGTTGTGTTTTTTTGGGGGTTTTTTTGTGTGTGTGCGCGCGTGTGTGTGTGTGTGTGTGTGTGTGTGTGTGTGTGTGTGTGTGTGTGTGTGTGTGTGTGTGTTTGTTTGTAG